>NC_053154.1:26389461-26530618 GCF_016835505.1 Polypterus senegalus
TGGAACTAATGGATCAGTTTTTATATTTTCTTTATTTTTGTGCAAAATCGACATTCGAGAAGTACAATGCAAAATTCCCTTCTCAAATGCGCTTGAATGCACATTGTCGGAAACACACATCAGTTAATAGCTGTATCAAATGATGTGATGGAGACATGGAACAAACTCTCAAACATGGGGAACATTTGCTCCTGCACTTACAAAGTCACACTCCATACCAATCTAGAGTTGTCCAGACATACTTGAAAAATACACAGGAAGAACAAACAAACTCCACTTAGAAGTGATGAGGCTAGGATCTGAACTATGAAGTGCTAACCACTGTGCCACCATGCCTCCCTTCTGGGATATGATCCGCAAATTAAAATAATTTAGTCAGAAGTCACCTGAAAGAATTAGCTGGCCAAACAGCAATTGCTTGTATTCAAAAAATAAAGTGGATACGTTGTTTTTTAAATGTGCTAAAGTAAAACCTAAACTTCTTCTTCTTCATCATCATCATCATTATCCATCCTCTTATCCCAATGAATGCCTTCTTTCAACTACTCCTGACCAATTCCCAGACCTCCCAGGAGAGTGGAGAGATATAATCTCTCCAGGATGCCCCCAGTCTTCACCCTCAGGGGCTTCACGTTGAGCGCCCTGAATGGGAGGCACAGGAGGGCATCCAGCCGCATGCCCAAACCACCTCAGCTGCCGTCACTTAATCCATACAAGAAGGAGGTCTAATCCCGGGTCTTCTCATGCCACAAAAATCCTGTGCAGAAACTGCTATTTGTACTGAAGATCTTCATTGTGGCCTTCACACCCCCTGGGAGCTCAGGACCCTAAGTCAGGATGGGGGTCTCGACTGCTGTGTGACCTGAAAAACTCCTCTGAGGACTTCACCTCCACCCATGTCAGTAGACTTGACTCGCTGGTGAGCCTTCTTGGCACCTCTTCCTTCACTCCTGAACAAGACCTCATGGTACTTGAAGTCCTCCACTTAGGGCAGCTGCTCACTGCTTAGCTGAAGACAGCAAGCTGTTCTTTTCTGGGAGGAGACCACCAACAGAGACTTGGAGGTGCTCATTCTCATCCGCTGTCAGCCTGTCCAGTGGACACCTGAGGCCGGGAGAACAACATCATCTGCACAGACCGGAGGTGACCCTTGGATACCCCATCAGCTGTGATAATCACAACCAGAAGAGGAGACAAGACGTCGTATATCGGAGAGCAGCACTCAAATGGAACGGCCTGACTTAACGGAAAGAACTCCAACACACAAACTGAATGGGACTCTTGTCTTGTCCAGGGTCAGACTGATTGCTAAGCCCATGTCATACTGCATGACTTCTAGCCAGAGGGGATGCCAAGCTTAATGATGGCATTGCTGATCCTGAGGATGTCCTATTACATGACTAACAATCACAAGAAATGTCAAATTAGACAACCGAGGGATGGCATTCCAGCCCAGTTTCAAGTTTCCAAAGCATCACAAGCTTAGCTCTTCTGCTGACACCCAATAATGTTCTGTCTGACCGCCCGCTGGCACCGTTCGAGTATGGCGAGTTCGCTCACAATCTCTCCCCATTTTTTCTCATCTTTTCATTCTATTGTGGCACACAAAACAGGAGACATCAGAGAGACGAGCTGCTCTTCTGTTTGTCAGGTGCTAAGCACTCGTAGCCGCGTTCTGTGAGCTGAGTGCTCATTGGTGGTCAGCCCTGGCGCTCACACAAGCCCACCCCTGCGGATTGGTCAGACTGAGTGTCTGGGATTTTAGACTCCACGACTGCCTCCGACCCGCTAAGACTATGTGAACGTGACTGTGTCGCGTAATGTGACATGGCCTTTAGAAACACATCGTAGATATGCAGGTCACGCTGATCGTTACTTTATTCTTTGGCATGAGGAGTAGTAATGTTCCTTATCTAAAATTTTAAGTAATGCTAAAGGTGTTATATCTGCAGTGGGCTGGCACCCTGTCCGGGGTTTGTTTCCTGCCTTGCACCCTGTGTTGGCTGGGATTGGCTCCAGCAGACCCCCGTGACCCTGTAGCTAGGATATGGCGGGTTGGATAATGGATGGATGAAAAGGTGCTATATAGGCGCCTGACCCGACACAGACTCACACCGGAGGCACGTATAAAAACCAAGAAGTTTTTATTTTTCTTCACCAGTGGGGCACATCTTCCCCGTGACTCCCACAGACACAACACAGTACCCAGTACACAAATAAAGCACAACGCACTCCTTTTGCACCACCACCACTCCTCCTCCTCCTTCAAGCTTCATCCTCCTCCTCCTCCCGACTCTGGCCATTGAGTGGTGGCTGCAGGGCCCTTTTATAGTCCACCCTGAAGTGCTCCAGGTGGTTGACTGCCGAGTTCCGGGTGTGGCGAATGCGCTGCCCATACGGGCTCAGGAGTCCCAGCTGCAGCACCCCCTGGCGGCACCTATGGGACCCAACAGGGCTGCACCCAACTCCATTTCCCATGGAGCCCTGCGGGAAACCGAGGCACCACTCCAACCCAGGGGGGGCAGCCATCTAGCGTCCAGAGGGAGATGTTGCACAGTCCATGGCTGCTCCCCCTGTACATATAACGAAGGGGCATCCAGGCCGGTCATGGACCCCGGCTGTCCACCACAGTACGAAGCAAAAAGCTTCCACTTTATTGTCAATCAGAACAATCCATCAGATTAAGCATTTCAGCTTCCTTCAATTCACTTGTGACTTTATGACTTTTGGTTCTGCCCTCCCAGCTTCCTCAAAGTTTACTGGTTTGACCCCCTCTGATTGTTTAAACAGCCATGACCTCAGTTTTGTGCTCCTTGATTGTGTTTTAAAGCCAAGACACATTGATTGGCCTCACACATGGGATTTGAGAAATGGAACCACGTGAAATAAAACAGTTGATCAAATGAGGGTGACAAAGCCCCCTCTTGGACACCCCATTGTCAGTTTAAATGCCTTGTCCGGTCGTTTTCCTGAGTCCAATTATCTGTTCTTCTTCATTTCCCCACACATCCCTGTGACATGCAGGTTAGGTTAACTGGGCACACGTGGCTTGCGTGCATATTACTTTATTAGGCTGACCCCTTCAGCTAATGTTTGAGATACAATTAATTACGCTTTTAGTGTTTTTCTAGTTGGAGCAGGGGATGGACAAAGTACAATATAATACGATACAATTTATAACACACTGGTGAGGCCTCATCTGGAGTACTGGGTGCAGTTTGGGTCTCCAGGCTACAAAAAGGACATAGCAGCACAAGAAAAGGTCCAGAGAAGAGCGACTAGGCTGATTCCAGGGCTACAGGGGTTGAGTTATGATGAAAGATTAAAAGAGCTGAGCGTTTTCAGTTTAAGCAAAAGAAGATTAAGAGGTGACATGACTGAAGTGTTTAAAATTATGAAGGAAAATAATACAGTGGATCGAGACTTGTTATTTTAAAATGAGTTCATCAAGAACACGGGGACACAGTTGGAAACTTGTGAAGGGGAAATTTCACACAAAAATTAGGAAGTTTTTCTTTACACAAAGAACGATAGACACTTGGAATAAGAGACCAAGTAGTGTGGTAGACAGTAAGACTTTAGGGACTTTCAAAACTCGACTTGATGTTTTTTTGGAGGAAACAAGTGGATAGGACTGGCGAGCTGTGTTGGGCCGAATGGCCTGTTCTCGTCTAAATTGTTCTAATGCTCTAATGATACCCTGGCCCAGTGAGACAAAAATGTAAAGTGGTTGGGCAAAACTCCAAGCATTATGTGTAGTGTAGACCTGGCACTCCTCATCACCTGCCAAATAGCACACCTTTGGTGAAGCATGGTAGTGGCACCATCGGGCTATGGGGGGTGCTTCTCAACTGCAGGGGCAGGGAGACTGGTCAATACAGAGGGGGCAATAAATGTAGTAAAATACAGAGAGGTCTTTGAAGAAAACCTGCTCCAGAGTGCACTTGACCTCAGACTGAGGTGATGGCTCAGCTTTTAGCATGACAGTGACCTGAAGAATATAGCCAAGACAACGCTGGAGTATCTTCAAGACAAGTGAGTGACTGTCCTGAGCGGCCCGGTCAGAGGCCCATCAAACATCTGTGGAGAGACCTGAAGATGGCAGTTCACAGACACTTCCCATCCAGTCTAACGGAGCTTAGGAGGACCTGCCATGAAGAATGAGATCAACTTTCTAAATCCATTTATGCAACGCTTGCAGTGATTTACTCAAGGAAGACTCAAATCTGAAATTGCTGCCAAAGGGGCTACTAGAAAATACTGAACTAAGGGTCTTAATACGTATATAAATGAGATATTTCAGGTTTTGAGTTTTAATAAATTTGCAAACCATCTTGAATGCATTTTCACTTTGTCATTATGGGTTATTGAGTGTAAATTTAAATTGAAGGGCTAAATTGGGAAATGTATCTATTTGTGGGTTAAAGAGTGGAGAAAGTGAAGGGGCCTGAATAATTTCTGAATCCACGGTAAATGTGAAGTATTGCACATTTTTAACTACACTAAAGTCACCAGAGCACTGGCCTGATTACAGATGTTGATTATGTACGTCCGACACTCAGTGGAATTTTCTATCGCTATTTTTTTGAAAGACATTTAATTAAAGTGAATTCAGTGATGACGCTTGTCCTATCTTGTTGTGCAGTGTCTTGTTAGTCCCTATCAGTGACACAAACTACTCGCAAAGAAATCCAAAAATAAAACTAAAGGAGACAGGCTTGAAATAGCATAAAAAATGGGTCAACTTTGTAAAAACAATTAAAACTGGAGCCATGTTCCCTTCAGCTACAAATCTATCCCTGTTTTTTTTTTCCAGATCTGTTTATTCCATCGTATAGAATCTCAAGAGGTCAGACACAAGACGGAAACCAAACCTCCACGGGATGCCACAGGTCACAAAAACACACACACCACCGCGTTCGGGGTCACTTAGGAGTCACCACTCAGCCCAGCAGAGCTCGGAAATAGCCTGCCATTTAATCAGATGGACTCCGTAATGATCTTTACATTTAGATTTCTCCCCGTTAACCATTGAAAAGCGTTAAATGATGAAAGACGTAAATATGAATTAATGAAATAACTCATCACCCTTATGAATATTTAAGAAATGGTTCATAACAAGCATTACAGATTCATTCAGCAAGCAATGTGTGCAAACCGTCAGTTCAGCTTTGTCCCCTGCTAAGAGCCTACGGAGTCCCCTAGGACTACTTTTAAAAAATCACAATTTTTTTATAAAAGCTTGTCTCACATTATCAGGACTTTTGAACAGAACAATGCTCATTATGAAAGACACTTCCGAGATATAACACTGATCCCCTGCATCACTGGCTCTGTGGCTGTTCATTAGTCATAGTGACAGGATCTCAAGAGAGGTAAAGGACTTGTAATACAAATTGATGTCAAGGAGGCCCGATGGTTACCACTGCTGACTCACAGCTCAGGTGACTTTGTTGGCCACCATAATTGGTCCAGCATAGTTGGTAGACACTTCCCTAGCCCTCTGGGACACTGAAAACACCCCTGCATCAGTATAATCCACTGCAAACAAGTTAGTTTTTTCTCAAAATTCATCGAAATTCCCAAGCATTTCCGGATCTTTGCCATACTTGAGGTGAAGTGAATTCAGTGAGGATTGCTCATCATTAGTCACTGCAAAATAAATGAAAAGTACATTTCATTAAATATATTCTATTTTGCATAGACCTGCATTAGGCTCCATTGTGGACTCAACAGGACTATTATTATAAAAAAAATAAAAATAAATTAACTTCTTCATAGAAGAAATGGGCTGGAAAGTTCCTTAGCGAGAAGCTGTGATAAAAGAAGGATATGGATTGACGGACATCATAACTGCATTGGTTAGTGGTACCTCTCCAGGTGCCTCATGCATAATGCCGTGCATAGAATTCACACTAAAACATGGTGTACGAACAAAAGCGAAATGTGTGTATGCACAAAAAAATCCAGATGCATAAATCTGTGCGTACGCCAACTTCTACGTTCTTCCGCTACATAAATCCCAGTCAGCGTGAAAAGTAACACACGTGCATGCGCCTGTTGCCACTCCCCAACTCCTCCCAGAATTGCGCCTCTTTGAATATGCAAATCAGTATAAATAGCCCTTAAGCTCAGTGTTCTGTGAAAAGGCAAAGGCAAAAGCACAGGGTAAAAAGAAGAATTTCAACGATTATCAGGTAGAGGCAAGGGAAAAAGTACTATTTGTTGGTTTAAGCAGTGGTATAAACAACAAAAGGTAGCTGATCAAGTGATAGAGTGGCGGGGAAAATTGAAAGCTCAAGTTCACAAAGTCGCACAGTGCCCGAAATAAAAAAGAAGTTGTCAGATATCAAAGTCACCGTGAAAAGGTGAGTCGTAGCCCACCGTCTGAGTGTCATATGGAAGCTTATTAGGGTACAGAGAAAAGAAAAAAAATAGGGACATAGTGGGAAAAAAGCTCGAAATGTCAACTTTAATCTCGAAATTTACATTTTAATCACGTAGTTTATTTTGTGAATGTCATAAAATTAATCTTAAAATCGTTTAATTTACTAGTTTCTCAGATCCCATCGTAACTATAGTAGCACATTTAAAGCTTCTTTCTATGTGTTTTTCTATGTGCCCTATGTGTGTGAATCACTACGTGCTTCTTAAATGGGCTTTCTCTTCCGTCGACAGGACACCGAATCCATTACATTTAAATGTTCAAAAAGCGAAAGAATGCACATGTACTACAGTAGGCTCCTTTGTTACAGAGAGGTTCCACAAGACCAGGAAGTGCTTCCAGGTAGCAATCCTGTTTCACCAGAAGTACTCCAGGGTTCGGGTTGAAAAGCAGCTGCTCTGCCTTATCCAGGAGTTAGAGCCACAAAGAGGTCTGCTTGGAGGAGAGTGGAGGCGGAAAAGGAAAGAAAAGGCTTTGTGACTGTAATTTACCAGGTGAAGTAAACCTGTAAATTTGTGTGGCTTTGTTTGGCGACTTTGTGGCCCTTATCATGGCTCCTAAATGAAAGTCAGAGTCTTCAGATGGTAGTGCTTCAAAGAAGAGGAAAGCCATCATGACGGAAGTGAAATTAGACATTATAAAGAGATCAGAAGGAATAAAGTAAGGAATTTTTTTACATTCACTTTTTGTCATTTTTTCTATTACTATAGTACAGTCTACAGTACAGTATATTTGTGTCCTTTTCCTTTTTCTGTGGCTTAGTTGTGTTTTTATGTTCTAGAATATGATTTTGCAACTGTGTTAGGATAGGTAAGTGACTTAGGCTAGGGTGTGTTTCGACTTGCACCAAAATCCGGGTTACATCACTGTTGTAGGAAAGGAACTGTGTCATAACCCGAGGACCTGCTGTATATGTGTGTGTGTGTGTGGTCTACAACAAAAAGAATACATAAACATAATGGTAAATTACACAAAGTCCACTAGATGTCAGTATTACTCAAATTAGGCACTAGCTTATTAGCAGTATGAAATCCAAATCAATCAAGTATCAGTAAACAGTATTAGCAAACTTACAGTGAAGTACATTGTTGTAATACCATAAACTATTATTAAATAATAAATAATATTGCTGAATGTAAATAACACTAAAGCACATTCTCAACATACAAACGCTAAACAGTACATTTTAAACAGCTTTGCATCTTAACGTATAAAAAACATACAAAACAAGCAAAACACAAATGAACCCACCTCTGGTCATTAACACACACTTCTTATTAATTCAGGACACTACTGACTCTTAATTATTGTAAATGTTTCTCTGGCTGCCTCGCAGTTAGGAGACCGTTAGGAGGTTTCACTTTCCTGCGTGGAGTTTGCATGTTCTCCTCGTGTCTGCCTGGGTTTCCTCCCACAGTCCAAAGACATGCTGGTTCAAGCAGGTTACGTGCATTGGTGATCCTAAACTGCCCCTAGGGTGTGCTTGGTGTGTGGGTGTGTGTGTGTGCCCTGCAGTGGTTTGGCGCCCTACCCAGGGTTTGTTTCCTGCCTTGTGCCCTGTGCTGGCTAGGATTGGCTGCAGTAGACCCCCTAACCCTGTAGTTGGGATATAGCGGGTTGGATAATGGATGGATGGATGGATGTTTCTCTATACGAAATGGCTACTGTAGTACATGTGCATCTCTTTTACTTTTTGAACATCCCATAATATATGTTCTCGTGCATGCTGGGAAGTGCACCTTGAAATATGAGCCGTGTCTCTTAATTATTGCTGTCTTTCTGACATCGCTTCTTAGATCTGACCACCTGGACCTGCCTCTTCCTCCCAGAATTCCTTACAGAGAGAAGAGCTGCCATCTTAGCCAGTCCGCTTGACTACATAGTTAGAACGGCTCATGCTTTATTTTTAAATTTCCAACTGTTTAACGCCAAGCCGCATATGTCTCCTGTTGCCAGTCCCTCATTGTCTACAGGAACACCGCATATCGGGCTGCTCCTTCTCCCCGGTGATTGATCAATAGTGGCGTCCCATCTTTAGCCTCAGGCTCCTGCAGTCCTTAGGCCCACTCCTGACCACCTGCCTTCATTCCTGTCAGCATGGCTCTCTTGGTCTTGAATCTCATTCTCTCTCTTTCCCTTTAACCTCCCCTCATTCTCTTCTTTCTTTTTCTTTTCTTTATTCCCAATCTCTTTTTTATTTCTCCAGCTTTTGGAGTTTTTTTTTTTTTTGTTTTTTCTGTCCACCCTGGCCATCGGACCTTACTCTTATTCTATGTTAATTAATTTTGACTTATGTTTATTTTTTATTGTGTCTTCTATTTTTCTATTCATTTTGTAAAGCACTTTGAGCTACATTTTTGTTGTATGAATATGTGCTATATAAATAAATGTTGATTGATTGATTCTATATAACCGGGTGCAGGCAATTGAGGCGCCCGACCGATCCACCCGATTGCAGCCCTGCACATGATTATTTATTTATTTATTTTTAATTTTATTAATTTTATTGTAATCATTCCATACAAATATATCAATTTTTAGAAAAAATAGGACTGAAAACAAGTTGCCCTCCACCCCTGAGACAGAGAGCATGTCCAATGGAGTAAAACGTAAGGCTTGTAAACATACTTAAATTGATGAGGGTAATAGAGATGAATGAAGAAGAAAAAGAAATGTGGAGATACTTGCTTCCTCGGTGCTTTAAGAGCTTATTCTGAAATATTATTGATTAGATCCTGCCAGGTTTTGAAAAAATTCTGTACAGATCCTCTAACTGAGTATTTGATTTTTTCCAATTTCAAATAGTATAACACATCGGTTTCCCACTGACTTAAAAGAGGAGAGTTAGGATTCTTCCAGTTTAGCAAGATAAGTCTGTGTGCCAAAAATGTAGTGAATGCAATCACAGTGTGTTTGTCCTTCTCCACTTTAAACCCATCTGGAAGAACCCCAAACACAGCTGTTAATGGGTTAGGAGGGATTGTGACACCAAGGCTGTCTGAAAGGTAATAAAAAATTTTTGTCCAGAATGATGTTAATTTGGTGCAGGCCCAAAACATGTGACCCAGTGAGGCTGGGACTTGATTGCAGTGTTCGCAGGTTGGATCTTGACCTGGAAACATTTTGGACAGTCTTAGATGAGACAGATGTGCTTCATATATAATTGTGAGTTGTATAATTGTATGTTTTGCGCATATTGAGCTCAAGTGAAGTCTCTGCTTTGCTACTTTCCACTCCTTTTCTGATATGTTGATTAAGAGATCTTTTTCCCAGTGTCCTCCTGGATCTTTAAAAGGGAGGGACTGCAAAATAGTTTTATATATTGCAGAGATGGTGTCTAAGTCCTTGAAATTGAGCAATATTTTTTCTGGCATGGAGGAGGGTGCAAGATGAGGAAAATCCTTTATTTAAAATCCGCTGTACGCCATGGGCCACTTATTACATGAACACAATATGTTGTCACACATGCGGTATCAGAGGCTCTCTTCACGGGCTCAATTGAGGTATGTAATAACTTGCCAGGATGAGAGGGGGCGCTGTTGCTAAGATTCCCTTCTCATTATCTCCCCACAGCACTGAGAAACTGCCCAGTGAGAGCACTTAGCCCCACACAGTGAGAGCACTTAGCCCTGCCCAGTGAGAGCACTTAGCCCCACCCAGTGAGAGCATTTAGCCCCGCCCAGTGAGAGCACTTAGCCCCGCCCAGAGAGAACACTTAGCCCCGCCCAGAGAGAGCACTTAGCCCCGCCCAGTGAGAACACTTAGCCCCGCCCAGAGAGAGCACTTAGCCCCGCCCAGTTAGAGCACTTAGCCCCGCCCAGAGAGAGCACTTAGCCCCGCCCAGTGAGAGCACTTATCCTCACCCCTGCTGGTTCACCAGCTATAAGAAACTTGGCTGTCTGGAAGGAATGGTCTTTTGTGACCAGATTGAGACCCTAAATTCTCTGGCCAGAGCGGCATCATTTTTGTTTGCATTGTGCTTTAGGGCAAGGAGCATAAACACAAAACAGTGTTCGTATGTGAGACATTTCAGTTGAGTAAACAGGATGACCCAGTTGGTGTCCCAACTTTTACCTTTGTGTGGCCTATCATTCCTGCACTCGGCCACAACATGTACAACCAAAAACCATCCTGCACTGACTCAGAAATCCACTACTACTGCTAGGCTCTCCTGCATATCTGGTAGGATGAGGAATAGTCAGCTCTTTAGTATGACAGCAGCTTGGTAACTGGTTGCAGATTAGAAATGGTGGCTACTTTATGGCTCAAGCTATGCATACCCCTTACTATTTGCTGTAGAGAGGTATGAGTATCTGACATTTGTTTTTTTAACTGTATATCTACCCTGTGATGCCCATCTTATTGTTTTGTGGAGGAGCTGCACATTTAATCTCAATGCACTCTGTACAATAACAATAAAGGAATTAATTCAATTCAAGGAAGGAAACCATCTATTTTTTTTTTTGTTTCTTTTTATTATTGCATAGAATTTTGGGAGTGCAATTATACACAGTGTAAATAGTCATTTATTTTTCAATTTTGCATTTTTCTTTTTGCATGTCATTGCTCATTGGCTGTTGTTGCAAGAACTGCACGACACTTGTGAAACATGGGGGGCCCTAAACCACAATGACAATCAAAAAAGTACAGAAGTGACAAAAGAAAAATAGGTGAACCTTCAAAACCGTTCCCCAATAGAAACGTAAGCCCTCTAGCTGCCTTTCCTTGCCAAGCCACTCAGCAATGGCTTCCTCCCAATTGCAAGGCCCCTTGTATGCTGACTGCTGGGGCCTTTTATGCCCAGGTCAGGAGGCCCTCACTGTTATCCATCCAGCGCTCAAAGGTCTACTGCTACCCCAGAGGGGCTTCCAGTAGTGGCACTAAGTTTCTCTGCAGACTTCTCCCACCAATTAAGGGACACCAGTCTAATACTTTTGTGATTTTATCCCCCCACTCCCATGAGTTCTAGTGACCTGGGGGACATTAACAAGGCTAACCAGTTGGCTGTTCCCCGTCTCGCTCTCATACACTCAATTTAGATGTTTGTTTTCATGGCACTGGCTACAATAAAAGGACGGTTAACGTTGCACTTTATTTCTCGCCTGTCTCTCACTCATAACTGGTATGCAGTCAGTCACAAACTACAAGATGCTCAAAGTTTAGTCCATGTGGTGGTTTAAATGCGCAGGGATTAACATAAACTAATCAATCAGTCACTTTTCTAACCAATCGAGGATCTGTCACTGGGCGTAAGGGGGAGCCAACTCGGAATTGGGGGTGCTGTACGTGCACTGAAACTGAATGCTGGACCAAAATGGAGTTGCCAGTTTCAATGAGCAAGTACTGTACATGTTTGTGGTATTTCAGTAAAGCCAGCATCCCTGAGGGAAAACCCACACACTACTGAAGAGCACACACGGAGACTTCCAGGATTTACTGCTGACCCACCATGACAGCTCATAAAACTGTCCCTTTATCTTTGAGTCTATGAAGGTGTCAACATTAATCTTCCTAATTAAAGATTTTAAGTTTGCTGAGATTGTCATAACCTTGTCAGATTGATAAATCTTAAGAACTTGATCTACAATATCCCATAAAATTGCTGAAATAGCAACCCTAACCCTAACCGTAACTCCTGTATTAAAGTCATAAAATACTAAAGACAGGAGTCTGGCTGACAGAAGAGTGCCAGAAAACCATTTGTCCAGCATTCCATAGATATTAACATCTGGAGAGGACGGTGGAAAACAGCTGCATGTCATTCAAAAAGAGGAGCGTGCTGCAAAGCTCTGCCGTGGTTAGGCTGTAAACCGTCTTCTCAATCCTCAAGTCACACCGCTCTGGGAATCTGTCATTGATTATCTTGTTCCACACCTAAACAAAACATTTCTGTATTTAGTCATGGAGTGCAAACCAAACTCTTTATTAAACATACTCTGAATATGTTATGGTTGATAAGGAGCAGCCTGGAAAGCAAAGCACACGATAAGCCATTTTAAAATTCAGGCATATGGGTGGCAGGTAGTGCCGTATTTAGGGCTCCGGATCCATTGATCCGGGTGTTTGTGGGGAGCTGCACATTTTCTCCGTATCTGCATGGATTTTCCTTCAGGTACCTCGGTTTTTCATCCCACATTCTCAATGATGTGCATGTTGAGCTAACTTCATATCTTCCTTGTGCGGGTGGGCTTGTCTTGTGCCAAGCGCCATTAGGAGAGACACCAGCCATACATGATCCTGCAAGGGATGAATTAGTTTTGAGAGGCAGGTGAGGAATGGCGACGACGTTTACTGCTTTACTTTCTTCTAGTTACTCTAAAAGGAAACCCTTCCATGAGAATCCTAAATCCAAAGAGGACTGTTTCATTTATGTTAGGTAGAATGCCCAGAGGGGACTGGGCGGTATCATGGTCTGGAATCCCTACAGATTTTATTTTTTTCTCCAGCCGTCTGGAGTTTTTTTGTTTTTTCTGTCCCCCTTGGCCATTGAACCTTACTCTTATTCTATGTTAATTAATGTTGATTTATTTTGTTTTATAATTGTGTCTTTTATTTTTCTATTCTTTATTATGTAAAGCACTTTGAGCTACTGTTTGTATGAAAATGTGCTATAGAAATAAATGTTGTTGTTGTTGTTGTTAAAAAAACCAAAAAACTGGCAGCAAATTAAAAGTCTAATGTCCTTGTTGTGAGCTGCATATTTTAAAAGTGCATTTTTTTCCCAAGTAAAATACATTTTCCTCTGAAAAAAATATACATTGTGTCATGCATGTGTGCCTGAGGACCACCTTTCTGGCTCTGATAAGGGAAGCACTATGACTCCTGGATGAGAGGGGGCGCCGTCGCTAACAGCATCAGTTCTGACAAGGCCACCACCATAGATGCCTAGCCCTGCCCACATCACCCAGCGAGGAAAGCAAAGAAAAGCAAAGGCAGCCCAGGGTCTGCAGGGTCTGATTTGTAACCTGTGTATGTGGATTCATTTATTCATTCACTTTATCCCCCACAGAAGAGGACTAATTTATTTGGAATATTTATTTATTCAAAGAATCACTGCAATTCATTCATTTGATTTTTGGGAACACCTTATTGATGAATATAAGCACTTTTGCACAACTCTTGCTGCTTTGTGTCCTCATTGCCCTGCTCATCGTTGACAACCCCCGGGTTCAAGGCAGTAAGTCTAAGAAATATCTGCTATATAATGAAATGCTACTGTCTGTGTGTGTGTGTCTGGTCTTTCCAAGTAATCTGATTAGTCAGGTAGGCTTTGATCTGGTTAGTCAGCTTGGCTTTGATCTGATTGGTCAGCTTGGCTTTGATCTAATTGGTCAGCTTGGCTTTGATCTGATTGGTCAGTTTGGCTTTGATCTGATTAGTCAGCTTAGCTTTGATCTGATTGGTCATTTTGGCTTTGATCTGATTGGTCAGCTTGGCTTTGACCTGATTGGTCATTTTGGCTATGATCTGATTAGTCAGCTTAGCTTTGATTTGATTGGTCATTTTGGCTTTGACCTAGTTAGTCAGCTTGGCTTTGATCTGATTAGTCAGCTTAGCTTTGGTGGCTCAGTTGTGGGGATGATGACACAATAATTTACAGGTGCAAAGTTCAGTTACTGATCATGACAATTTTATGTTTATTTTTACCAAAAAAGAGTTAAAATGACAGCAGTTAACTTACAGAACGATACTGGGTTGGTAAATACTAACAAGGAGTAACCCAAGTCGCCTTCAGTGACTTGAAGTACTGTATTTGCAGGAATACAAATGATGTTTTCATAGGAGGCCTGTCTATCATTATTGGTAGTGAAAAAATGGACAGAAGCCGAGGAAAAGGCCTCAAAATGACAAAGTCTGAGAAGTAAACGTTATGGGAACACCATCGAGAGAGGATATAACGGACAAAAGGGGCGGAGACACACAAGAATATTGAAGAAAGGAAATCTGATGATACACACAGGGCAAGAGATATCAAATATCAAATCACTGATTCTGTTATCTGTCTTCAAAATTTAATGAAACTAGTACATTAAATGTATATTGTACAGTATAAAATTATATAGATTGTCAGACATGAGAACTTAGGGAACACCTTCAGGGCTCTGCGGTGAAGGGTCTCAGGGGCTTGTGGTAGTGCTGGGCTTTTAGGAAAACAGTGAAGTGGCTCAGACCCTGTGAGTGTACCTTAGGTGTGGAGGAGGAAAGCCATACATGCATGAGGACAGTTGGTGCAGCAGTCCCTCATTGAGGCGCCATTGGCACACATGCACTCACTGGGTATTAAAGGCTCTAAATGTGAGATGAGGAGGAAGGACAAAAATATCTAAAACTGTAGAGAGGTTTGAGGAAAGAAAAATTAAAGGTGAGATGAAGTGAAAGAGTGGCAGGATCAGATGGAGCCGATGAAGAGGGATGGAGGCAAGGCAGGAGGAATGGCACTTCAGGGCTGAGATGGTACCTGCCAGAAGGATTGTGGTGGGATGAGGGAGGGTTCATTAATGGTGGGAACAGGAACCCAAGATGGTTGACCGCATTCAC
The DNA here is from genome assembly GCF_016835505.1 of Polypterus senegalus. NCBI lineage: Eukaryota > Metazoa > Chordata > Cladistia > Polypteriformes > Polypteridae > Polypterus > Polypterus senegalus. The sequence goes on from NC_053154.1 coordinate 26,404,445, forward strand.
CGGCATCTCTGTCAGCTGTGCAGACCAGTATGGTAAGCAGAGGAGGTGAGATCCGGGGTGCCGGATGGAGGGGGCAACGCTGCCAGTGCATGGCACAGAGGGACGCCAGGGAAGGGTGTCCCGGCAGCGGTTCTGCCCCTTTGTTTCAGGGCCGGACCCCGGACAAGCAGTAGGACCCACTTCATTGGGGACCTGCCCTCAGGAGACGGGCCGTCTGCTGGAAGGACTCTCCGCTGGCGTGCGGGTGCCGCCGCGGCTGGAAGAGACTGCGAGGGAGCGAGTGGCTCCAACTAAAGGGGCGCGAGGGGGTGCCGGTAAGAGGGGGGAGCGCAGCCTGTGCGAGGCACAGGAGGACACCAACTGGTGGTGTCCAGGTGGCGTCTCCGCCCCTATCCCTGTTGGGAGAACAGGGCCGGACCTTGGCTGCCCAGGAGTAGGACCCGCTTCGGGGGTAAGCTGCCCTCACGGGACGTGTCACTCCTCCCAAGTGGTCTTCGCTGGCTGTGGGGCACTGTCAGGGATGCCTGGGGCAACGACCCGGCCAGGACGCCTTGAGGGGCCGGAAGAGGGTCTACGCCCGACATGGATCATGTGGAGGACGCCATCCTGGTTGCTTTGGGGACGCCTCAATGCCTTGGGGACCCTGGACCTCAGCACTTCCGCCACACCAGGAAGTGCTGGGGGGAAGAAGAGAAGGGACACCCGGAGAGCTTCTGGGAGAACAGCCGGCATTTCTGCCACACTGGGGCGTGTCCAGGGAGTAATGCCGGGACACACCTGGAGCTCATCCGGGATGATATAAAAGGGGCCGTCTCCCTTCATTCGAGGCTGGAGTCGGGTGGAGGCAGGACAAGGCAGGAGAAGAGAGAGTGGAGGCGGCCCGAAGAGAAGGCATTGTGTGGCCAGGACTGTGTTTGGGGTTTGTGTGTGCACTTTAACTTGTAAATATTGTTGTAAATAAACGTGTGGAGGTGGAAAACAACATGTCCGCCTGTCTGTGTCCGGGCCGCGTCCACACTGTCTATCTATCTATCTATCTATCTATCTATCTATCTATCTATCTATCTATCTATCTATCTATCTATCTATCTATCTATCTATCTATCTAATGCGGAAAACTCACACTATTGGTCCAAGAGATTATAATATGCTAACGCCTACCTGAGAAAGTAACCACGGAGCAAACATCCTTTTTTTCTATGTATTGTGCCTACATGACCACACATTAATACCCTAACTATTCCGAAGTGACGTTTGCACTGCTTTGTGTTTTTTGAATCTCACACCCTCATACACCTTTATCATAAGAGCATCCCTTATCTACGATGAAGCGTTCGATCAGAAGAAAATATGAAGCTGCTTTTAAATTAAAAGTCGTTGAAGTGTCGAAAGAAATTGGTAACTGCGCTGCTGCCACAAAATTCGATGCATCTGAGAAACTGATGTGAGGTTGGAAGAGGCGAGAAGATGTTAAAAAAAAATAAGTGTTGCATTTTTGAACTGACGTATAAGTCGGGGTCTGATTTTATGATCGATTGTTCTGGGTTTCAAGACCTGACTTATATGTGAGTATATACAGTATCTAAACTACTATACACTATCTCAACCAATGTATATATATCAGAATGGACTTATAAAAAGCAATGTGTATATATCTGAACCAATGTATATACCTAAATATATGTATTCAAACCAATGTATGTGAACTGATATATATATATATATATATATATATATATATATATATATATATATATATATATATATCAGAATCAATTTATATATATATATATATATATATACTAACTGTGTAAGCCTGTGCTGTAAAAAATTGTAAATTGAAAGGAACTTCTCTGGGCATCTCCTTCTTCTGCGGTTTCTTTTTTGCTGATGTGCTCGCCTCGATGGTGTATCAGCGGCTAAGCAACTTCGGAGGTTTCATTTTGCTGATTTGCTGGCCTCCATTGTCGATCAGCGGCTAAGCGAGCTTCTCTGTCCTTGGAGTTTTTGTTTTACCGACGTGTTCGACTCGATTGTGTATTACCGGCTCATCGAGTTTCTCTCTTTTCTCGGCAGTTTCACTTTGGCGACAGAGTCGCTTTCTTTGAGCTGCAGGCTGTAGCCTCGTACTTCCGGGCCGGACAGACAGACAAACACACTTCCACACGTAGAAGTTTATATATAAGATGAACCACTCTTTTTTTTTTTCCTGAATGGCCCCTCATACATGTGTGTAGCATGATATGTACATGTTTTTAGTGTGTTTATGTCTTTGCTGGTATATAATGTGACTTTTCAGAAGAGACATGGAAGTAATAAATTGATTGTTCTCTGTGCACATGCCACTCAACATTAATTTGAATGTACACTTTTTAAGTGTGAGGTGAGAGCTCTAAGTACTGCGCTGTGCCCCCCTTGCAGACTGGAAGTCTTCTGTATAAGCAGCGTGTTTTCAAGTGCATAAAGCAGACCGAAGTCTTTTCAAATGTAAAGGCATCAAATCTAATGGGGGAGGCTCAGCATGAGCCGAAAATGTAAATCTACTGTTTCTCACGGTAAGGCTTACAGCTGCATGCATGGGAAGCCAAACAAATTCAAACAAACATTGCTACAGTAAATAATTACTAATTAGATTACATATTTTCATGCTGCTGCACATTTTGACCACAGGCAGACAGACAGACCAGACCGGCTACCTTAAAAGACAAAGATAAGGGGGTATAAACTGTAAAACCTCCTTTGAAAATCAATCAGCGTGTTATGGGAGAGCCAAGGTTAGGTTGTGGGAGCTGGAGGCTCTGCTGGGAGGTGCGGGTACAAAGTAGTAATCAGACCTGAGTGGGCAGCACTTCATCACAGGGCACACGCCCACACCCACACTTACTGGTGCCAGGCGGATTTTGGGCTCTCAGTATCAGTAACTTGCACTGCTTTGTCAGAAAAACAAGAGCAGCAGCGCATGTAAAGTGAGAACAAGCACTGCACACCGACAGCGGGCACGACAGGCTTTGAAAGTGGGAATCTGAAGCTGCAGGGCAGCAGCGCTCAGCACTGAAGACCCGTTCTGTGTCGGAGGTTATTGTCACCTTATTTATGCTGATGATTCAGTTAATTATTTGCAAAATATTATATAAGCATATGTAGTAAATTACTGTAACTAACTCAGAAAAAGTTAAAGACACATCTAGGTGTTAATAAGTCACTATAAAAAAGTAGGCACAATTTAACTAACTTGCTTCTTTAATCCCTGAAATGTGAACTGCCCAACACTTTCTACTTAAAATTTTAAAAAATATATACCATACAGTTTCATTAAGTGTGGCAGAAAGCAAATAAAGGGAAAACAAAAAAAGGACGAGGTGCCCATGAGATGAGACAGATATCTCTCAATTAAAATAAGAAAATCCTGGGACAAGACGTAATCTTTCTCAGAGAGACACTCTCACGTCCCGCGAGATGAGACTTTGTGCCAAGAGATTTAACCAAAAGGGCCGGAAATAAAAGACAAAGAGTAGATGACAAAGTAGAACGTCATAAAGAATTCAGAAACGTTGGAGCGATACACATGCAGAGCAGATTAGAGATAATGGAAGTACAAAAATTCAAAAGTCTCAAAAAAATGATAGCAAAGATTACATTAGCGCAAACAAATGAAAATTATTACTCGGTGAAATAATGGGATAGTGAAAAGAGATTGAATATATTCCTCAGATTTAAACTTTAAGTTGGAGACTTGTAGATCGTCTAATTCATGTTGCCATCAGGAAACAGCAGTGCTTCTTCCCAATGAAGAGGCCTATCCGCGAGAATTAAAAGATTTCTTGTTTGGAGAAAATGAAATCCAAATACACAAGCGGCAGAGATGCACAGTGGCCAACCGGGCCAGTTGGCTAGTTAAGCGAGCAGGGGGCAAAGCCCCCTAGTAAAAACAGAAAGAAATATTACCTCTCCATATGCAGTCTAATGGTTGCATTTCTTTGCACATCACAGTTCAATAAGCCAGTAAGTCTCAAGTGACTCCTCCATCTTAGGCTGTGTTAAAAATGGGGAGTACAGGAAGACTTCATCTTGTGGTGCAGGGGGGTCCAAATGCAATTCCACATCAGTAAGGTAAAAGAGTGGTGGGCTTCTGCTGTGCCAGACCAGTCACCATTTAGGGAGAAGTCATGGAAGTGGGGGGGCTCACATAAACAGCAAACTGGACTGGTCTGACAACACTGGACAGGAAGAGTAGACTGGGCTCACTAAGGACACACACGTCTTTTTGATGTATGCAGCAAGCTGCTGGAAATGTTCTACCAGTCCTTAGTAATGGTGTTCTACACTGTAGTCTCCTGAAGAAGCAACTTGAGGTCAAAAAACACAAAATGCTTGAACCAACTTATCAGAAAGGCTGGTCCATCACAGGGTGAACCCTGGACACTGTTACGGCCTACCGAAAGGCCTAGAGGTATATGAATAGGCCGCACACCAGTGAGAGAAAGAGAGGGGGAGACAAAACACAGAAAAAACTAAACCAGCTAACTAAAAAAGAAAACTCCATTTATCGTCAAAAAGAGAAAAACTCACAAAATATGGAGAAAGTTACACAAAAAGAAACAAGGCACGGGGACAACACTAGTTTAGCTATCTAGCTAAAGTACCAGGGGTGTTGTACCGTGTTAGCCATTATGAAAGGAGTGAGAAGTCAAGAAGAATGACACCGTTTATTGGCTAACTACAAAGATTACAATATGCAAGCTGTCGAGGGAACTCGGACCCCTTCTTTAGGCAAGAAGTAAACATCTTATGTCATCTTATCTCATTACATGCAGGTTAGGTACATTGGCGATCCTAAATTGTCCCTAGTGTGTGCTTGGTGTGTGTGTTTGTGTGCCCAGTGGTGGACTGGTGCCCTGCCCAGGGTTTGTTTCCTGCCTTGCGCCCTGTGTTGGCTGGGATTGGCTCCAGCAGACCCCAGTGACTCTGTAGTTAGGATATAGCGGGTTGGAAAATGACTGACTGACTGCCTGACTAATCCAAAGGTGGTCCAGAACAATCCATCATTGGGGTGTGATTTGAGATATTATCTACTGTATGAAATAACCGCCATACAATAAAAGCAGAACATGTTGGATGAAGTCCTCCAATCTTATAATGTCTACAGTGTCACCTACCCGTCATCTTTTCCAGTACCTGGAAGGAACACGAACTGCAAGTGACGGTTTGCTTCTCCCTTCTTTGTGAATCTGGGGTTCAGATTATTCTGAAAAAAAATTATTCTTCAGGTGGAAGAAAGCCAAATATTTAGGTTACATCTTTGGCGGAGGTGTTGTCAAGCCACAATATTCCAAAGTTGCTGCCATAATTAACAGGCCCTGTCTGCAAACCAAAGAGGTAAATTCAGGCTTTCCTAGGGCTCACCGGTGGACTTGTGCTTGGCTTCTCTAGGAGAGCAGTGCCCTTGACCAGTCTGATTTGTGACATGGGATTCACAATCTCAGGCGGCATTACCTTACATTAAAGCAGTCTTGACGTCAGTGCCAGCTCTGATATTTCCTGATTTCTCTGATGGTATTTTTTCCATCTGACCGATGCTTCGGACAACGCCCTGGGTGCTGCGTTAAGAAAAAACATTTATGGTGTTGACCACCCTGCGCTGTACCTAACTGCTCGAATGCGAGACCACATATGCGACGGTGAAGATGGCAGCCCTGGTGATCAAATGGGCCTTTCGGCAGCTGCTGCACCACCTGCTGGTACGAAAGCTCACCCGCTTGATGGACAGATGGAAGTGGAACACACTGCTGAGCCTTCTTCACTGTTGAGGTGGTGTTATTTATTCAGATTAAGTGTACATCAAGGAATGTGGTGCTCTTGACCAGTTCCACCTCAGAGCCCATGAAGTGCAGTGGGGTGAAGACAGCATGGTGCTTCCTGAAGTTAACAATCATCTTGTTCACATTAAGAGACAGGCTGTTGCATTTGCCAATTGTCGTATCTCCATTCTGGAAGCTGAATTATCATCATTTCTGATGGGGCCCACCACTGTCGTGTCATCCACAAACCTGATGTGGTAAAATCAGGTGTCTGAAGAATGAACAGAAGTGGGCTAAGTACACAGCTCTGGGGGGTAGCAGTGCTCAGCGTGATGGTATTGGAGATGGAGTTCCCACCAAGGAATGTCTGGGGTCTCTCTGTGAGGACATCCAAACTCCAGTTGCATAGGGAAGTGCTGTCTCAAGATGGCAGTTTACAGATGCTTCCCATCCAATCTAACGGAGCTTGAGAGGATCAGCCTGAACAAATAGGATTACGCTGACCAAATCCAGGGGTACAAAGCTTGTAGAGACTCAGCCAAGAAGACTCAAGCTGGAATTACTGCCAAAGTACTGAATCATGGCTCTGAATACTTCATTGAATGAGAGATTTCAGTTTTCATTATTTTTTTCATTATGAGTTACTGACCACCGTAAAAAATGGCAAATGTATCCATTTAAAATGATCTGTACATCACAATAAAATGTACAGAAAGTGAAGGGGTCTGAATAGTTTCTCAATCCACTGTATATGTGTATATATTATAGAATAGGAATTTAAAATAAGCATTATAGGCTTTCCTGAGTGCCTAGCTAGCTTTCCACTTTTGCCCAGTGTAATTTCTAGAGACGTTTCTGACTTTGCCCAACAGTAAACCATCTTTTGGCACATATTCAGATTTGAGGTTGAACTCAAACACCTCTAACAAATTCCACGCTACACTGTAGGTGACTTGGACCAAAAACTAAAGAGCACGTTGACCATTGGCCTGGAGGTGTAAATCAATCCTGGCGCTGTGATTAGCTGGCTGCTCCACGGTCAGTGAATTATTATCTGTGATATTGTCATAAAGTATTTGTTGTCAGCAACTCTTATCACACTTTAGTAGCAGTCACCCATGTCAATCGTTTACAAGGCGTTTTTCATTTCCTCTATTTTAAAGGTACAGACATTTATCATTGGGCTGCAGTTTCGAAGTTAGATAAAGTCACCAAGCCTTTCGTATGCAGTGTTTGCACATTTTAATGATGTTGATGTAATGAAACCAATCAAGATGGGATGTACTGGTTAAAGATGGAAACATTCAAAATAAGTCCAATGGAACTAAACATTGTGACAGTTTTAAAAAATCAGACTACTTATGACTGTCACCAATTATGTGCTTGATTATTAGTTCAGTTTATTACTCATTTTTACAGACGCAGGTAGCCCTGGTTAAACAGATTTATTATGAGGAGATATTTGAATGGGACACAAAATGGGTAGAATGGTCCACAGACGTCTTGATGTCAGGTCAGCTGTCTCCTCCTCGACCTCAGAAGACTACCCTCATGCTGTAAGCACCTCATAAACAGGGCCTGTGGGTAGGAGAGTCTACAAAAGTCACAGATGACCATGGAGGTGCTAATGAAACCTGACGAGCGCCAACCTGCATCCCTGGATCTGCAGGTTACGTCTTCACAGCGAGCAGGAAATGTTCTTATTTTAAGGGAAAGAGAGAGAGAGAGAGAGAGAGAGATTTGATTCAGGAAACCAAAGTTTTTAACTTTTTAAAAAAATACTGAATTTTCTCTGTTGATCGGAAGTAGTTTCAAAATGAAATGCCTTAAATCTTCATGGAGGACTGTCTGGCGTCACCCATCCTGCATTGCTTTGGTAGACAAGTCCTTTGCTTAAGCAGCAGTTGCCAGATCCTCTTTCATTGACTCTTAACTTCAGCTCAACAGTCAGTCCTCCTCACTGGGCCTCATTGTGTCTTATCTGAATAAACTGATCACTCACAGGCAAAGGGACATCCAGGGACGTCTCCATGAAGCACACTGTAAACCCTTGGTCAGTGGACAAAGAGCACAGTTCAAGAATTGGCATACTTAATGGACACAACTTTGCACCAATTATCAGCTAAAAGGCTGGGCTTGTGTGAGCCCAAGAAAGCAATGGCAACCCAGAACTCTTTGCAAGCACCAGATCTGTAGTCTCTGTACACTCGGTGCTTTTGCTCTGGCTGTAACTCTGCTCCATGGCAGGACTCCTGTTATATAAGGAGTGGCCACAACAAAGACTGGAGCAATCCTCTAACTCCAAAGGGTTACCTGCTGCTGGCCAGTAAGAGTCGAATATTGTTAGAAAAGGGGGCCATAAGTAATAACCGTTTTAAAGGAAAGCCACATAGTCATTGTACTAGAGATGAGAGTCGAATGACCACCGACTACCCAGCAGAATAAACTATGCTAACAAAAGAAGTAGGATAAGCCTTGTAGCTGCAAGTTTCTCTCCCTAAATTGAGTAGATAGATAGATAGATAGATCAGACACACTGAAACACACACAGATCATGTAAATATCACGAAAAATATAATAACTAAGAATTTATCCATCTTAAGCACAGAATTCATAAGTAATGTGCGTTTGTTGTTGTCCTTCATCTACCTATATATTTATTTATAATTGCATACATTCATCTCTTATTATCCTTACATTGTGAATGAAATTTTGATATACGGGGGGCACGGTGGCGCAGTGGGTAGCGCTGCTGCCTCGCAGTTAGGAGACCCGGGTTTGCTTCCCAGGTCCTCCCTGCGTGGAGTTTGCATGTTCTCCCCGTGTCTGCGTGGGTTTCCTCCTGGTGCTCCAGTTTCCTCCCACAGTCCAAAGACATGCAGGTTAGGTGGATTGGCGATCCTAAATTGGCCCTAATGTGTGCTTGGTGTGTTTCTGTGTGTGTCCTGTGGTGGGTTGGCACCCTGCCCAGGATTGGTTCCTGCCTTGTGCCCTGTGTTGGCTGAGATTGGCTCCAGCAGACCCCTGTGACCCTGTATTCGGATTCTGCGGGCTGGAAAATGGATGGATGGATTTTGATGTACTGCAGCAAATGTGTTTGGGTTATTTGTTAAAGAATAGTCTATCATCACATGCAATGTCTAAAGTTATGGACTTTGTCATTTATGAACTTTTACACATCTCTTCATAGTTCCCAGCTGGAATGTGAAGCAGAGATTCCCTCACGAATACCACATTCACAAAAATTTAGATGACCTTCAATGTTCAAAATCAGATATGTACTCACGAGGCTGCCATCTTCTACAATGTATCATCATTTCAATGACCTAACAACACGTTGCTTCAGCAGGATGAAAATGCCAGCACCAGTGCCAGAAAGTGGCATATAAGTTGAAAAGTTTAAAGAGTTAGGTTTTTCACCTGAGAAGATTTATTGTGTGGCTGAAATCTTGGTGTAGGAGAGAAGGGCACAGGCTTATGGGACATTTAGACTTTTTATTAGAACAGATGGAACCTGTTCGATCACAGTGAATTACATTGTAACTTGAGGATCACCAATGAATCAGAGGACATGAGAGAAGGTTAGTCAAAGATTGCTTAAACTAGGAAATGGCAGGGGCAGGAACTTCAGCACAGGCCCAGTTTTATAATTTAATCATACAGGAACAAATATGAATATAAATACAGATATACAAGACAACTTGGACATTGCTAGCACACAGTCAAAAAGCATAAGTACAACGTGTAACACCTCAAAAATTGCTTGTCTTAATGGTAAAAGTACCTGGAATAAAACAAGAGAGTCAGAAATATGTAGCTGCACAAAAGTCTTCCTGATAAATGGGAGAAACCTGGTTAAACGTAATAAACATTGGGATGAATACAATATAAAGGATTACACAAAGAAGCCAAAACCGTAAAGATGGAAGGATCACCATTTATGTAAAACTAAATTTGAATGCAATTCTTCTTAATTGGACAATGATGCACATCTTAGTGAGGACGTCTGACTAGCAGTTACTAGTGATCTGACGTTGGGTGTGTGTTACAGACCAACTAATGTAGATGACTGCTTCAATAATTTGTAATAATTTATAAAAAAACAGGTTACAGTTCTGGGGGGCTTTAATGACCCAAACATTAAGAGGGCTAACCTTACAAATAATGGAATACAAAAGCGGCAGTTTTTACAGATGAGAAGTGACACAAAGTATGTAAAAGCACCAACGAGGGGGTCGCCTCTCTATAATCAGGAGAGGACATGGGGGGCAGATGTGAGTGAACCATTAGGATCTGTGACCATAACATGATACAGCTGACACTGTCTTAGCAAAGTGCAAACTGAAAAACTAAAACTGTTTAGTTTAACTTTAGCAGGGTGAAATTGGGTTGGATGTGTCAAAATCAAAAAATGATAAACTAGGATGAGATTTTAAGAGTATAATCAACTGGGGAACCAGGGGCCGGGTTGATGTGTTTTTGTGTAATGCAGGACAAGTTAATCCTGAAAATTAAGAGCATTAAGGAAATTAAAGAGAACTTCGTTGTGAATAAATAAGGAACTGAAAGAGACAAAAAAAAAAAAAAATGAATGACGTACAATGTACAGTGGGTTCAGAAAGTATTCGGACACGTTATTTTATTTCTGCCTTATTATGTTACGTCCTTTGAACACAAAATACAAGTTTTGAATCGTGAAAATACAACTCACGAAGAAGAACTTTGGGGACGTAGTGGACGACACCCAGATAGTGTGCAGAAGGTTAATAAGATGTGAGGTTATATAACATAATGTGTGGAGTACAAGCCAAGGAATATTATACTTTAATTATTTATGAAACTATATTATGAAAGGGAAAGTGAGAAGACAACTCGGCTGATTCCAAAACTGGGAGGTGTGAGCTCTGAGGAGACCATTTAAGCAAACGGAGTCTAAGTGGTGACATGACAGGTATTTTAAAATGATGAAAGGAATTAGTACAGTGAATCCCAGTTACTTTAAATTACTGCAAATTATTTAAGAAGAAAAAGACAACACAAACATAAACTTTCTAAAGGTAGGGTTTTACAAAAATCCTAGAAGACTTCTTCACAGACAACAACAACAGATTCATGGAATAAAATACCAATTAGTGCAAAACAGAGCAGGACTTTAGGTGCCTTCAAATTTCAACGTGATGTTATTTTGAAAAAAAAAAAATAAGACGCATAGTATTAGCAAGCTTTTTGATCGGAATAATCTGTTCTCATCCATACTGTTTTAACACTTTAATGTTGCAGTGTTTCAATGTGATGTTCAAGATCAGGATACATTATGACCGTTTCTGCACATTTTGGTTGACAGTTTGAGCACAGGTCCCAGAGTTAGATGGAGAACATGAACATCCCACTTCCAAATGATTTTGTAGATCACCTTTTGCCATTGTCTGGTTCTGCACATTGTCAAGCTTGGACATTTAGCGGAAATCGTCAGCAATTTGAACAGAGAAGGGGTGCTGTCACTAACTTTACCATCTGCTGTTCCAAAGCTTTCCAGCCAGAAGAAGTAGGACTCGGGTTCTGATCTGCCACAAAGCCCTTTTAGTTTGGCGTCAGAAAACCATTAGGGCCACCACAAACGGACATTCATTCAAGGACCATCAAGGTGGAAGGATCTGACCCTCGCCTTTGTGGTAACTGGTTGAATGCCTGCTTATTTTGCACTCTTGTATGCCATTCAGTTTTCCTTTTTTCATGTCCTTCATTAAAAAGCGTTTACCGATTGGTGCCCAAACACTTTTTATGTTCCTTGATTCCTTCTTCTAGATCACAATACATTTAACCTTCTTTAGGGAGACTACCACTGTAGGTAGATAGATAGATAGATAGATAGATAGATAGATAGATAGATAGATAGATAGATAGATAGATAGATAGATAGATAGATAATGAAAATAACTTTATAAAAATGATAGATAATGAAAAATATAAAAATGATAGATAGATAGATAGATAGATAGATTAAAAGGCACTATATGACAGACAGACAGACAGACAGACAGACAGACAGACAGACAGACAGACAGATAGATAGATAGATAGATAGATAGATAGTAACATTAATTATGACTGAATCTATCTCTATTCATCTCTCCAGTTGTATGTGACTTTCTCAGATTGCTGCTCTCTTCATTGACACACCTAACCTGATCTTTCCTCCTTATAATGATTTGTTTCTTCTGCTCCCAGTCTTGTTCAAGTGCAGTTTTTGAAGGACGTCACAGGCTGAATGTTTTCATACTCTCATTAAATGTCAATATTGTGATTACGCACAACAAAGTCAACACAAGTCAAAGATTCAACCTTGACCAGCAAGGACAAACAGTCTGGCTCGCTTTATCAACCAAAAAGTTGCTTTTTTTATCAAAAACAAGTTTTTTTATTTCTTTTGAATACCTTTACTTTCATGCATTTAGTTATCTTTGGCCCGTTTCTCTGGAGTCTGTCTATCTCACATGCTATTCCATGGTGTCCTCTGGGAGATTGAACTTTAGCTACAGGACTGTGTGAGTCTGCTGAAGTCTGGAGTGTCACCTTAAGGCCATCTGTGTCCCAGATGGGAATAAATGGATCAGGCTAACTGGTAGCTAAAGGAATTTATTTTATAATACTGTTAAAAAAAATCCAAAATGTGGACGTCTACAGCATATATCAGACTTATGCAGATGAACAGAAATAAAACTTTTTTTTTTTACATTCCAAATATGCAAGTTATACTATTTTAATGACTCAAAGCTACCAGAAAAGATATGACCCAGAATTGGATTACATATTTTTGAGAAATGCAAGGCCATGTTATTTTATGCTATGTTTTGTTTTGTCGTCTTGTGTCTTGTCATATTACGTTGTCTTGTGTCATTCATTCATTTTCCAAAACCAGTTCATCCTTAGCAGGTTCGTAGAGAAGCTGGAGCCTATCCCAGAAAGCATAAGGAGCAAGGCAGGCTTTTCATTCATGCTACGTCATGTTATTTTCTTATCAGTCTTTGGCTGTATTCATGATGTACGCCAGAGAAGCTCATCAACAGACTGTACTTGTTACATTCAGATGGTTATCAACGTCTTTAATTTTGTCACATTTTGATGATAACATTTTTAATGTTTTGAAATATTCTCCACCCCCCATGACACTGAACCTGAATGGACAGGCTTTATTATCGCTGCTTGAATGTTACTGCTAAGTAAATGTTGTTACAGTCAGATGGGCCATGGCATACACTTGTACTCAAACAAAGAGCAGATAACTTTCACCCAGACAGACTCAATTTGCGATTTGCTCTCTCTCTTTTAGTGAAAACATACAGAATGTTCCAAGAATGACATCAAAAACAAACTGAAAGAAAAACTTTGGAAGAGATTATATAACAATCACAGCGCAATTCATCCTGCTGTAACCGAGGGAGACAATTATTAATCCATCTTTCTCAACTGGCATAAGTCAATAAAAAAATGAATGTGCAAAACAGTCCACTTTTACAGTCTAATGAATGGTTGCAAATCAAAGAAGAGAAGTTCAACTCCTTGCAATATCAGCAGTTTTCATAACAAACAACCTTGACACCCGGTCACTATTCAAGGAGCGGCTGTAGAGGTGGTCTACTCCTACAAGTACTTGGGGTCCACATCAATGGCAGATTGGGTTGATCTCTGAACACACAGGAACAATAGAAGAAAAGGCAGACTGCACTCCTCTAATGAGGGACGTGACATCCTTCACATCTTCTACAACTCCGTGATGGCCAGTGTGAGTTTAACATCACTTCAAGGGGAGCCCACTGAATCCACAAGCTAAATAAAAGGACAGACTCAGTTATGTGACACACTCTGGACCCCCTGAGGGCTGTAGCAAAGAAGAGAATTAAAACCAAGCTGGGTACCATTATGAACAATGCTGCACATCCTCTCTCTGTGACACTCAGGACTTTAAGCCAACAAATAATTCAGCAGAAGTGTGTTAAGAAACACTATGGAGGGGTCCTTTATACCAACAGCAATACACTTGCATAATGAACACCTCACTGGGACTAGGACAACCAAGTTGGAAGTGTTCTTTCTTTTTAATTTTCTTCTTTGTTCAGACCAAAGTGTGCGTCTATTTACTAATGTCCTTATCTACCTATTTATGTATTAATTTATTTAAAGAGATTCTGTAAAAATCCAAATTTCCCCCTGGGGGCAAATATTGTTCTATTTATCTATTATATAGTGCCTTTCATTATCTACTGTACCTATATATCTTACATAGCACCTTTCACATCTATCTATCTATCTATCTATCATATAGTGCCTTTCATATCTATTATACAGTGCCTTTCAGATCTATCTATCTATCATATAGTGCCTTTCATTATCTAACTATCTATCTATGTATCTATTATATAGTGCCTTTCATTATCTATCTGTCTATCAATCTATTATATAGTACCTTTCACATCTATCTATTATATAATGCCTATCTATCTATTATACAGTGTCTTTCAGATCTATCTATCTATTAATCTATTATACAGTGCCTTTCAGATCTAGGGTAGGGTTGTGGGGCATCTCAGAAGTCATCGGGCACAAGACCCAGCCCTGGACGAGGCACCAGTGCATCACAGGGTGAACACCCACCCACACCCACACCCACACCCTTGCATTGTGGCTCTGTGTGAGTGTGAGTGGGCCCTACAATGGACTGGCACTTAATCAGCCACAATGGATTAAGCAGATTTAACAGTGTTGTCTTCTTAACTTTCATTTTTATTATGGCATCACATGAAGTTTAAAGCTCTTCCAAGCAGAATCTGGCAGGATGTAGGAGATAACAAGTTGCCTGCCAAATCCCATAACAAACTCAATTACACAAATCCAAATTAGATTTTCCATTTAATATAAATTGTATGTCATTTTTACTGGTAAAGGAAAATGAAATAGCCAGGAAAAAAACAAAGCCTAACTTCAGGCAGAGTATAACAGACTTGCAATTGACCCCTGGTTCTTGGGATTGTATGGCATAATGCTAAGCAAACTACGGAATCCATTAAGAATTATTTTTATAAGGTGTGTTTCTCAGTGATTGCTATCACAATATCTTTAAAAGTACATTAGTTATAATAACACAAAACATAAAGCATAGTGGAACACAATAGGGTGAGGAACAACTAAAATAAGATGAAACTGAACACAAGTACATTTAAAGTGTTACAGGTAGGAAGTAAAAATGTTAGATTTGAATACACAATGGGATGCCTAAATTAGAAAATACACCTTCTGAGTTGGGCTTGGCAATCATAGCCAGCCAGTGTACAGAAGTGATCAAGAAAACTGAGAAGATGTCAGGTTAAAACTCATGAAGTGTGGAGTACAAGGCAAAGGAGTAACGCACTGGCGAGGCCTCACCTGGAGTACTGTGGTCAGGTTTGGTCCCCATATTACAAAAAAGACAGAGCAGTGCTAGAGAAAGTCCAGAGGAGAACAAATGGGTTGATTCCTGGACTGTGATTCATGAACTGTGAAGAAAGATGGAAGGAGTTAGCCCTTTTCAGTTTAAGCTATAGATATTTTTATGTGATTATGAGTTTAGACAGAGGTTAAGCTTCAGCTCACTCAATCTCTTAAACGATGATGGAATAGGAGTGTGGAACAATAATCTGACCCCAAATTATTGCTTTGAATCCTAAAGTCCAAGTTTTGTCTTAATAACATGACTTAGTGAAACATAACTGTAATAGTTATAATTATGTTTTATGTATGAAGTGTCTTTTTTATTTTTTTTCTAGGGTCTTCCCTAAAGCGTGAATATTAATCTTGGTGTTGTTTTGAGAGTTTTAACATTGAAGGAATCAATCCTGAAATCAGACTTTTGTTTAGAATTTGTATATTTTTTTGCCTTTTTTCCAACATCATTCTTGTTTTGGAGATTGCGCCACTAGTTGGTGGGTTGCAGTTTCCATTTCCATGGGGATTTATGGCATCATCGACGTGCCTAAAACATTCACCAGCATCTAAGACTGGACCAAACTTAATGTACTTACCGCCCCCTGACTATGAGTTTTGATTTATGATTTGACGTTTCTGTCTTTTTGACTTTTGCTTTTGCCCTTTGACCGCATTCTTTCTCTTGAGTCTCACTCTTTAATTTTTGGACTGACTGCCCTTTTTACAGACACTACAATAATGGTCGAGTTACCGTGACTAATGATCATTTGCAAATCATTCGGTTATATACCCCTAGAAACAATAAGACTTTGGCTAATTTTTTCAAATGTAACCTCAGAGGTTAAGTGCTGTCTAACTAGCATTTGCTTTATAATAAAACCTGAAGAGCTAAGTAGCTTTCTTAGGTTGTGTTCAGTGACGTTCGGTGAGGTTCATGGCTGGTGAGGCACGGACTCCTTCAGAGTCAGATTTACAAATATATGAACCCAAAAGAGTCGCTCATTCACAATTAATTTAGCCTCATGCACATTGACTACTGGTTATGTTTCATATCTCATCAGTATTCTTTACACACACATAGGTAAGGTGCATATTTGACTAAGAAAGAACGTTACGTTTATAGCAGCGAGAGAGCAGAGAGAGCGCATTTGCTCTGCACCCTCCATGTGTTCTAAATTTGCCGTTGCAATTCCGCAATTCACACTCATTCAATACAAATGAAAGTATAGAGTGGTGTACAAAAAACATGGATTTCAGTTTTGACCTTAATTAAAATATTTAGTTTTTTTAAAAAAGCTTTTAATTGTGATGCTTTAATCAATTTACATACAAAGGCTTCAACAAAAGGATAACAAGAAAACAAAAGAATATTTTTTTAAGGTCAAAATCTAGTTTTTAAATATTGGATTGTTTTTTTCTTAGTCTGATCCCATTTTTTATAAAATTGAGAACCATTTATGGTCTTACCTTTATTTTTAAATGAAGTCCATGTGCCTGTCCTTCTCCATGAAAATCTCAGTCTCTTTCTTGTAAAAGTCCTACTTATTTTCATTTAGTTTTAAAAATCTTAATCTTCCATTTTGGCAGTCAGTCAGAACAAAAAATTAAAATAAAAGGACCGCTGCAGTGCACTTGACTTTCTGCTAATTTATTGGCGCCTCTGCATAGAAGAACAGAAGGGTAAGCACCTGTTGGGCTCACATGCGCCCGATTCAGGTCGTCACGGCCCTGTCTGCTCACCTTGTGCCTTTTCACTGCGGTTTTATGTCCGATCAGCAAGACTAAATATGTCACACACATTCATTAGAGATATCAGCCAGACTGTGGAAAGTCAGGGTGTATTATAAACATGTCTGCAAACATTATATTGGTGACATACAGAGAGCCGGCAACAGACACGCGCCAATTGCCTGCATCAACTCGGTGTGTGAGGGACAGCGCAGTCTGAGGTGAGGTAAGGCTTGTTGCTGCTGCACCTCGCGTTTCTCCCCTGTATTTGAACAGGAAATGCACCAATTCAGAGATTTTGACTTTAAAAATGAGCAAAATTACTGGAATCATACAGAAAACAAATTTATAGCAGAGAGCAGTGGACAAATTTATTTTATGTTATCATTATTAGTTTTTTTACTTTTCATGATGGCTTGCCTCCCCTGACCGCATGTCCCTGCTTGTGTTACTTATTCTGTATGTAACTCAGGGGCTAAACGCTATCGCTTAGTGTGTGTTTCAGAATAAAACCTCAGATGTTAGGCAGCTAATTTTTTTTTTTTTTTATTAATTTTATTACAATCAATACATAGCAATCAAGTTTTTACAAAAAAAAGAATTATGTTAAGAACAGATCGATCCCCACCCTGAGAGAGAGAGCAAGCCAAACGTGTAAAATTTAAGGCTTGTAAAATACCTAAATCAACAAATTCTCTGTGCTTTATAAACTTATTTTAAAATATTACTGATTAAATCCTGCCATGTTTTGAAAAAGGTCTGTACGGATCCTCTAACTGAGTATTTGATTTTTCCAATTTTAAATAATATAACACATCAGTTTCCCACTGACTTAAAAGAGGAGAGTTTGGGTTCTTCCAGTTTATCAGAATAAGTCTGCGTGCCAACAGTGTAGTGAATGCAATCACAATTTGTTTGTCTTTCTCCACTTTAAGACCCTCTGGAAGAACCCCAAACACAGCTGTTAATGGGTTAGGAGGGATTGTGAGTCCAAGGCTGTCTGAGAGGTAATTAAAAATTTTTGTCCAGAATAATGTTAATTTGGAGCAGGCCCAGAACATGTGACCCAGTGAGGCTGGGGCTTGGTTGCAACGTTCGCAGGTTGGATCATGACCTGGAAACATTTTGGAGAGTTTTAGTCGAGACAGATGTGCTCGATATATAATTTTGAGTTGTATAATTGTATGCTTTGTGCATATGGAGCTTGAGTGAATTCTCTGCATTGCTACTTTCCACTCCTTTTCTGATATATTAATTGAGAGATCATTTTCCCAGTGTCCTCTTGGATCTTTGAAAGGAAGGGATTGTAAAATGATTTTATATATTGTAGAGATGGAGTCTAACTCCTTGAAATTGAGCAATATTTTTCCAGCGTGGATGAGGGTGCAAGATGAGGAAAATCTGGAAGGTTCTGTTTAACAAAGTTCCTGATTTGAAGATAGTGAAAGAAATTTGTAGCTGGAATGTTAAATTTGGAATGTAATTGTTCATAGGATGCAAAGACGTTGTCTATATAAAGATCTCTAAGCAAGTTAATTCCAAATTTTTCCAGATATTAAAACTGCATATGTTTGTGAGGTTGAAAGAGGTGGTTCTCTTGCAGGGGTGCCACAGAAAGAAGCTTCTCCGTCTTAAAATGCTTTCTACATTGGTTCCAGATTCTAAGTGAGTGGAGCACAATTGGGTTATTAGTGTATTGCCGATAACGTGTGTTTATTGGAGCACAGAGCAAGGAATACAAAGAAGTACTGCAGGATTTTACTTCTATTGCGGTCCATGCCTGTGTATGTTCTTCTATTTGTGTCCAGGTTCTTATCGACTGTATATTTGCTGCCCAGTAATAAAACTGGAAGTTAGGTAGAGCCATGCCGCCTTCTGCCTTTTGTCTTTGTAGGGTCGCTCTTTGATGCGTGGATGTTTAGAATTCCAAATAAATGAGGTTATTGTTGAATCTAATTGCTTAAAGAATGATTTATTAATGTATATTGGTATGTTTTGAAATAAAAAGGAGCTTAGGAAGAATATTCATCTTAACAGTGTTAATTCTTCCAGCTAGTGTGAGATGAAGGGTTGACCATCTATGCAAGTCTTGTTTAATTTTTTCCATGCAGACGACGAAATTTTGTTGATAAAGAGCTTTATGTTTACTTGTGATGTTTACCCCGAGGTATTTAAACTGTTCTGCAATGATAAAAGGTAGGGTGTCTAATCTAATATTATATGCTTGAGAATTCACGGAAAGAGTACACTTTTATTCAGATTAATTCTGAGACCAGAGAGCTTTTGAAATTCTGTGAGTGCTGCTAAGACTGCAGGCACAGAATTTTCTGGGTCCATATATACAGTACCATGTCATCTGCATATAATGAGATTTTCTGTTCCAGTCCTTCTCTGCTAATCCCCTTTATCTGATCAGTATTTCGACAATGTATTGCCAGTGGTTCAATGGCAATTGCAAACAGCAGCAGTGACAAAGGGCATCCTTGTCTTGTGCCACGCTCTAGTTTAAAGTAGTCTGAGCAAATGTTATTGATGCAAACTGAAGCTTCTGGGTTAGTA
This sequence comes from Polypterus senegalus, assembly GCF_016835505.1. Taxonomy (NCBI): domain Eukaryota; kingdom Metazoa; phylum Chordata; class Cladistia; order Polypteriformes; family Polypteridae; genus Polypterus; species Polypterus senegalus. The sequence continues at coordinate 26,423,989 of NC_053154.1, forward strand.
TACAGTAATTTAATCCATGCACAAATGTTCGGCCAAACCCAAACTTCTCCAAAATAGTAAAAGGTATTTCCATTCAATCATGTCAATGCTTTTTCTGCATCCAATGATAATAATATTTCTGGGGTGTTTGATTTAGTTGGTGAGTATATTACATTAAACAGGCGTCAAGATTTGAAGATAAGTGTCGGCCCCTAATAAATCCAGTTTGGTCTTGTGATATTACTGAGGGAGCACTTTCTCCATCCTTCTAGCTATGATTTTAGAGAGTATTTTAACGTCGTTATTCAGAAGTGAAATTGGTCTGTATGATGCACATTGTAATAAGTCCTTATTTTGTTTTGGAAAGACAGTGATTAGTGCTTGGCGAAAGGTTTGTGGAAGAGATTGGTTATCTCTGGCTTCTGTAAATGTTGCTAATAGGAGAGGAGCTAGCTGAGCGGAGAATTTCTTGTAAAACTCTGCAGGGTAGCCGTCAGGGCCTGCTGCTTTTCCACCTTGGAGTGACTTTATAGCATCCAGTAATTCTGATAATGACAGAGGTTTATCGAGTTCCTCCACACTAAAAGCGTCAATTTGTGGTATCTGTAATGTATCCAGAAATGCATTAGATTGTATATTGTCTTCTTTAAACTCAGTAGTATATAGGGATTTATAGTAGTCTCTAAAAGTGTACATTATATTTTTGTGTTCGATGATTTTATCTCCGTCGTGTTAGTAATTACCGAGATTGCGTTGTGTACATCTTGCTTGTGAATTTGTTGCTAAAAGCTTATTAGCTTTCTCCATGTTCATAATAATGATGTCTGGATTTGTAAATTAGTTGTTCAGTTTCTTTAGTTGTCAAGAGGTTTAATTCTGAATGTAGAGCCTGCCTCCTCTTATGTAGAGTCTCGCTTGGTAGTCTGGCATGTTCTTCATCTATTTTAGTAATTTCGCTTTTATCTCTGCTACTTTCTTCGCTTCGGATTTATTTCTGTGGGAAAGATATGAGATAATCTGTCCTCTTAAGAAGGCCTTAAGAGTTTCCCAGAGTATTCCTGCAGAGATCTCAGGGGATGTATTTGTCTCTATAAAGAATTGATTTGTTTGGATATAAATTCAGTACAATTCTCGTCAGCTAATAGAAGCGGATTGAGGCCATCTGGGGGTGAGTGTATGGGGCTTAGTAATTTCAGCTCCAAGATCATCGGAGCATGGTCTGAAATAACAATAGCATCGTATTTACAAGATTTAATCTTAGGCAAGAAGTTATTATCTATAAAGAAGTAATCAATCCTTGAGTAGCAATGATGTACTGGTGAGTAGAAAGAATATGTTCTTGAATTTGGGTTTAAAAACCTCCAGGGGTCTGATAAGTTGTGATCAGTTATAAACTTTGTAATTATCTTTGCTGTGTTAGTTGCGTTCCCCTGTGGAGGAAGTCTTATCTAAAAGTGGATTTAGAACACAATTAAAGTCCCCAGCCATTATAAGTTTATGAGTGTTCAGATTGGGAATGGATGCAAATAAATTTTGTATAAATTCCTTATCATCAACATTAGGTGCATAAACATTTATCAAAATCATTTTACAGTTAGATAAGTCTCCCATGACCATCACATATCTCCCTTCAGGATCCAATACTACATCTGATGCTACAAATGGTACTGTTCTATGTATGAGAATTCCCACCCCTCTAGTTTTCTTTGTAAAACTAGAATGGAACATTTGGCCAGTCCAGTCTTTTTGCAGCCGGAACTGATCCTTACTTAGTAAGTGGGTTTCCTGTAAAAATACTATTTTAGCATTTAGACCTGTTAGGTGAGAAAGTACTTTCTTTCTCTTTAATTCGTGATTCAGGCCTTTAACATTCCAGCTTACGAAGTTAACTGTCCCATCATGGAGACACTGATTCTGAGTTTTTGTCGTCATTTTATAGTCTTAACTAGAAGTGAAATAGTTTAGGTCTTAATTTCCTATTCCCCAAGAGTTGTTGCCATGCAGCTTATTATTACGTTGATAGTTATAATTATAAAGATTGAGATGATAGATTAGGTATAGATCAAGCCTGCTCTCTTTCTCTCCCCCCTTAACCCCCCACCCTCCCTTTTTGCCTCCCCAGGTGAGGCTAAAACCCACTTCACACAGTCCCAGTCCTCTGACATACCCAGAGACAGAGCACGTCCAAAGCACAACAAGCCCCATGCAGTGGCGCTTTAGGGTTAAAAGATAGAGATATCTGTTACCAATATAGTCTTTAAAAGAGGAAAAAAAAAAAAAAGAATTTTGCACTTAATATATATATATAATCTTCAGCAATTTTAGTGCATTAAGATGATACCCCCAGATAATAAACCCAGGTGATGGTGTTAAAGATGTGTCCAAAATAAGCATAACAAGTCTTAATGCAGTAATAGCAATAACAATAAACCAAGGGTATGATATTGAACAGTCTCATTTAGGGTACACATGAAATAATTAGAAAAGAAAAAGAGAGAGAAAAAAAAAGGAGGAAAACGTAATTAAGCACAATAAAACATAAACATATAGCCCCCTAGTAATACTAAGTAAGCAGCTTAACTTAATGTGTGTGTTTACATTTGATTCAAAGCCTGGCCATTAAAGAAAACTCACCAGGGGCCTCATGTATAACGCCGTGCGTAGAACTCGCACTATAACATGGCGTGAGCACAAAAGCCAGAAAAATCCAGATGCAGGAATCTGTGCGTACTCCAGCTTCCACGTTCTTCCGCTACATAAATTCCGGTCAGCGTGAAAAGTAACGCTCGTGCACGCGCCTTATGCCCGGCCCCAACTCCTCCCAGAATTACGCCTTTTTGAATATGCAAATCAATATAAATCGCCCTTAAGCTCAGCCTTCTGTGAAAAGACAATGGAAAAAGTACGGGGGAAAATATAAGAATTTCAGCGAATACCAAGTGGAAGCAAAGGAAAAACATACTATTTGTTCAAATAAACCGTAGTATAATCAACAAAAGGAAGTTGATCAAGTGACATAGCGTGTTGGAGAAACTTGAAAGCTCACGTTCACAAAATCGCACAGTGCCGGAAATAAAAAAGAAGTCACATATCAAAGTCGCGTGAAAAGGCGAGTTGTAGCCCACCATCTGAGTGTCATATGAAAGCTTATTAGGGTACAGAGAAAAAAAGGCACACAGTGGGGAAAATGCACGAAATGTCAATTTCAGTCTCGACATTTCCACTTTAATCACGTAATTTATTTTGCCATTAAAGTAGAACATCATAAACTTCATCTTAAAATCGTTTAATTAACCAGTTTCTCAAATCACATCGTAATTAAAGTAGCACGTTAAAAGCTTTGTTTTGTTTTTGATCTTCTATGTGCTCTATGTGTGTGAATCACTACTTGCTTCTTAAACCGTCTCTCTTCCTCCAACTGGACATTGAATCCATTACATTTGTGATATTACAGCGCTCTGAATAACTAAAATACTGAGATGTATATGTGATATCATTTTTATGATGATAGGAGTTAAAGCACATTATTAAACATGGGTTTCACGGCGCAGTGATTGTGTGCAACCTTCGATGAAATTATTTATTGCAACAGTACTCATGGGCGGCTCTAGACAGAGAAAGAATCGGTGGCTCCTTCGCCCGCCAATGTCAATATGATATCTTATGCACGGTGGATGGCCACGTCCGTTGTGGATACTGCATCGCAGCCTTGTGCTCATGGCACAAGCGTTTAACTTTTGTCTAAATTTGCCACTGCGTTTTTAGCTGTGTTGTTATTTTCTCTTTCTGTTTTATATTCAATATTTATTGGCGTAGCCACCCCTGCAGTCCTTGCTTTTCTTTCTCCAAGTAACCGATCGCCACACAATCAGCTCTGTAATAAATTTTAAGCCATCTGTAAGCTTAGAGTGCCGATTCTTCAAAACGTTTAAGGAACATTGAAATATCTTCGTAGTACATTTTTAATTATTCTATCCTTCACGCCAGTCCCAGTGAAGAATATAGATTATTTAAATGAAGTTAAAGTTTTATCTGTATAATATAATAAACATATTTTGCTGCATTTCACCTTAAAAATGATATTGTCATCATATGTAAATACACGCTTTATAAAGTGGCTCAGGTTGTGAGATATTATAACTGTAGTGCAAGTTTACAGTGAGGTGATTGTACTTATAAGTACAAACAGTTCTACAAGGAGCAATTGTTTGAGTGCATTTATAGTTCTTGGGATGAAACTGTTTCTGAACCGCGAGGTCCGTACAGGAAATGTTTTGCCGTGGCTGAGGTAACGTGTGCTTGATGCTGTATACCAATAATTCTCTTTCCGATCAGCTGCTGCTGTGATTCACACTCAGATACAGTGATATAAATACTCCGAGTCGTGCAGTGAGAGTAATATGGAAAAAGATGATCCGCTGTGGCAACTCCTAACGCGAGCAGCTGAAAGAAGAAGAAGAAGAAGAAGAAGGTGCAGTGAGAGTAACAATGCTAAAGCAGTTATGGTATTTGGAATACTATGGCTATTCCCTGGACCATTATATTGTTACAAGTTAATTACAATCAGATGCATTACACTAATAAACAATATGCAGTTAGTTTCAGTGTATTTATAAAGCCGCGTCAGGAAAATAAAGAGTAACCACACAGGAACAGTACCATTGCTTTGACGCTGGGTGCCGTCAGTCTGCAAAACCGAGCGGAGAACTTGCGTACGGCAAGGTATGAGGTGCTGTGGAAAAGTGTGTGGCTTTACGCCAAGTGTAGGTTTTATACATCGCGATTTGAACGTGGAAAAGTTCTTACACAACATTTCTGTGCGTATGCACCGTTTATACATGAGGCCCCAGATGTGAATATTTAGACTATGAATCTCAGAGCCTGACTTCCCATGTGTGTCCACAGCGAAAGTGGCTATACCTTTCTAGCATTAATTACAATGATAGCAGGTAAATAATCTGTATGATTTATTAATAGCAAATTCAAAATTATATAAAGAAAAAAGTTTTAAAAACGGTTTTCAGGATGACAGATTTACTTATCTTCCCTTTGTACATCCAAACTTATCCTTCTAATACAATCAGAACCTAAAATTGATTTAGAGATCAAAGCTCATCCAAATAGGAGAATGTTTGGAGATAAAATCCTCAAAAGAGTTAACTCCGGTCCCATTTGCTGCAGAGTAATATAAACTAAGGGGATACAATGTGTGGCTTCAAATGCGAAAAATAACTTTCATGCCTGAGAAAACTAACTTGGGGTCTGCTTCATTAAATACGCATTATTAAAGAATGCTTTTTCAGAGATACTATGACAGAAGAATATTTTTTTTAACATAATTCCAAAAGATTTGTCATAACATTACCATCAAGACCAAATATTTAGCACACACACACACGTTTGTCTCATTCAGATCTGGCAATGAGCCTGAGTCACCCATCTTTGTGCTGTAGGAGGATAGGGGCGTCCTTAAAATAAATAACATTAAGATGGAGTACATATTGAGCCAATGACCAGGCAGGATTACAAATCAAGGCCATGTGAAGCAACACCACCAGCCACCCTCATTTGTTGATTTGCAGTGGCTTATGCAGTAAGGTGTGAATCACTTTATAGACATATCATATGACTGTAAAAATGGACAATCTGCATCTAAATGCCATATAACATTGGATCAATAAAAGAAGCCTAAACTTTGCTTTATACAATATAAAATAATTTTCATCAATCAGTAACTCTAGGATGCAGGTTAAAAAGAGCTGTATTTTAAAGAAAAGGGAATCATTTTCGTTTCATTGCTGCTGATATCGCGCTCTTCAGTCTTGGGTTCAGTTCCTGGCCCAGTCACGGCCTCTGTGGAGTTTGAATGTTCTCTCTATCTGTGTGGATTTATCTAGTTACAGGCTTTCCCCATTTTGCAAAGCTAATTCATTTCACAACCCTCCTAAAGGTGACAGGCTGTGCTAACTGCGTCACCACCACACAACACCCCCAAACAAAAGGTTTTAAAGTTAGTTTAATTTAGCTAACTCATGGGAAACAGAATGCAGAACTAATTGAGATTCCAATTCCCAAACGTTGAGAGAAGCAGCAGCATAGACGCTTGTGTTTTACATTCCTATTACAGCAGGGGCTTCCAGTCCCAGGCCTGAAGAACTCGAGAGGTTACTGGCTTTCATTCAAATGAACATCCTTGGCCTTTCATTGAGTTGCATATTTTTATCTTTTAGAATTGTTTCTTAAACTAGCGGCAATGTTAGTAAAGTCAGATTTAATTGTTGTTATTTTTATACAACATTGCATTCTGAAAGGCATACAATTGACTGCCATATATTATATTTACAAAATAGCCTGTTTCATATAATTTAAAATATCTTTATAGTTTAAATTTTATTTATATCAATTGTGGAAAAATATACAATACAATACAATACAATTTATTTTTGTATAGCCCAAACTCACACAAGAAGTGCCGCAATGGGCTTTAATAGGTCGTACCTCTTGACAGCCCCCCAGCCTTGACTCTCTGAGAAGATAAGGAAAAACTCCCAAAAAAATAAAAACACGCTTGTAGAGAAAAAAAATGAAAGAAACCATGGGAAAGGCAGTTCAAAGAGAGACCCCTTTCCTGGTAGGTTGGGCATGCAGTGGGCATCAAAAAAAGGGGTAGATACAACAATACACAGAACAGAACACAAGTATTCTTCAATATAATAATAAAATAAAAATATTACAAGTACAGACCAGAGCTTAACAGTAGGTGATATCACAAAATATAATTTGGATTTGTTCAGAGTTCTGGAGACCTCAGCCATCAAGCTGCCTCCCCCATTGGCAATTCCACAGCAGAGACTGCACTGGGCCAGTCAATCCGATGAAAGGACCCCTCTTTCCCACGATTCCTGTGATCCTCCATCAGGGATGACTTTACCTTAGGCAGGCAAAACAACTTGGCAGGTGGGCAGTGGCACCAAGTGCCACATTTGAGTATTGAGAAGAGAAACAGAATAGGTGTGGGTTAGTATCAAATTATTTATCCTGTTACTTATGTTTTAGTGCTAATGACTGACAACAGAGATGCAGTCTGTACAGTTAATCAGCAGCTCTAGTCAGGGTGTGCTAAACTGAAGAAGTCAGCCTTCAGCTGAGATTTGAAAGCCGAGACCAAATGGGCATCTCTTATAGTAGCAGGCAGACCATTCCACAGTTTAGGGGTCCTATAACTAAAAGCTTGACCTCTCACTGTTATTTTATAGATCTTTAGAATCATAAGCAGACCAGCATCTTGAGATCTTAATGTGTGTTCTGGTTTGTAAGTCATGATAAGTTCAGATAAGTAAGCCGGACCTTGGCCATTTAATACTTTATATTGTAGCGACCCGGCAGTCAGTGCTGCTGGAGTGATGCATTGTGGGAAGGTTGTACGTTCAGTACTTTTTATAATGTTTTTCCTGTTGTATTTATTAATGTCTTAACTTGTAAATAATTGTTGTGTTTGTGTTCAATTAGTTGGGTGGGTTTGGGTCATCGCCGTCCGGGGTTATTTATTTTGTAAAAAGTACCGTTTATGTGAAATGTGTCTTCGTGCATGACCTTGACCATGGCAGTGCAATAATGTCGAGCTTTGTTTACTGGCTATCTGTGAATAAAGAGATACAACAGGACAGAGCTGTTATTCATTGATAAGATTTTATCTAAGCAATTAATGCCGAGACACTCGGAGTCGTGCGGTGTATGGGACACGCGTGCTCGTTACTTGAGAAGCTGGGTACAGCTGCGTGCTGCCGAGACACTCGTAGTCGTGCGGTGTATGGGACACGAGTGCTCGTTACTTAAAGAGCTGGGTACAGCTGCGTGTTTAACGCTGGCAATCCGCTAGCCGACAGCTTGGGAAAGGTGCACGGCAGCGATCGGCTTTGAAAAACTTCAAGACTCGACCCCAGGTCGCTACATTGGTGTCAGAAGTGGGAGACCAGGCTGTTTAGAAGACGCCGTCATGGAACAGAGTCTTGAAGAATTAGAGCGTGCCATCTTAGAGAACAGCGTTACGTTAGAGCGCCTGATCAGCGGAGCTGTGCGGAGAAAAGCGGCAGACCAGCCTGATGGTACCAGTATTCCCCGGACAGTGTTGCGATCTTCTGAGCACGGCCAGAGGGGGCCGTCGGCCGCAGCGATACCCCAGGTTACCAGTCGGACGGTCCGCTTCTCACGGTCACCTGCTAAGCTGCCGCGATACAGCGGATTGACTCCTTTAGAACCATACCTCGCACAAGTGGATCTGGCCGTGATACACAATGAGTGGAACCGCGAGGAAGCTGCGACACACTTAGCCCTTGCCTTGGAGGGTCCCGCACTTCAGGTACTCATTGATCTGTCATCGGAAGAGTGTCGTGATCTTCAGGCTCTCACCGCTGCTCTCACCCGTCGCTTTGGACAAAGAACTTCAGCAGAATGCAGCAGAGACAAGCTGACTAGCCGACGTCGGCATGAAGGGGAGAGTATAGGAGCCTTTGCCGCTGACGTCAGGGTATATATAAACGAAAAGGTTACACTACTTTCTCGACAGCAGTGAGGGAAGAACTCGGCCTTCATGCTTTCCTGCGGGGCCTCACACCAGAACGTCTTCGCCAGCATGTCTGTCTATCGTCACCCGAGATTTGAGCGAGGCACTAAAAGAGGCTGAGCGGGTTGAAGACGTACTACAGGCTGAGTCACCGACAAGACGAACGCCACGACCGAGTCGACTAACAAGAGCCGTTGAACGAAGGGCGGAAGGGGACCTGTCTGAGGCAGTGGAGGTCAGCCGCGCCCAATCAACATCAACCCCCCGACGGAGACAACGAGTGGACTGCTGTTTTCGATGCGGAGAACCAGGGCACTTTGCCAGGGATTGCCCTGCCCCAAATCCGTTGCCTCGTACAGCATCACCGCAGGGAAACGACATCGGGGTGAGGCCGTGAGGGGACCCTCGCTCCGTTTTTCAGCACCCCTCAACAAAGACTGCTTCAAAGTTGGGCGCTGTGGATTTTCCACTGGACTATACCTAGACTGCACTATTGATGGACGGCCATGCCGTGCCTTAGTGGACACGGGTCCACTATTTGTTTGCTAAGAAAAGGAGTGTTGCCAGAAACAGCTAGTCTTCTTCCCGAGGGCTGGACCCCGACAAATAGCGAACTACGCACGGTTACGGGTGAACGGACAGTAATGCCCGGAAAGAAACTGTTATCTGTGGTGGTAGGGACGAGCCAGACCAACCACGAATTCTGGCTTGCGGACATTAAAGACCAGTGCATTATTGGGTTGGACTTGTTGGCCCACTGGGGAGCATGTGTTGATGTGTCTAGGGCCGTCCTCTGCCTAGGTAATGAGACTGTGTCGCTCCAATCGGGCTGGAACCGTCCTGGAAGGGCTGCTGGCTTGGATTTGCCTGGATACCACGGATCACCGGCTCCCGACCGTTGTTCGGAAGATGCAGAGACTCAAGGGGACCCCCAGGAGAATGTTGCAGCTCAGACCAGTGCTTCCCAACGGTTTTCCTCACGCGACCACCCATCAGCTGAGACAGTTGCCGCTGTAGAGGAATTGGGCCGTCGAAGTGGGGAACATCTGAACGCACCACAGCAGGAGCAACTTCAACAACTATTGAGAGACTTTGTGGACATTTTTGCGGCTCGAGAGGAGGACTGTACTAGAACGAATTTAGTGAAACACCACATAGACACTGGCCATGCCGCTCCCATTCGCTTGTCCCCACCGATTGCCTCTTGCGAAGCGTCAAGCTGCCGAGGAAATGATTTGTGAGATGGCAGCCAACGACGTTATTGAGCCTTCGGACAGCCCCTGGGCTGCACCAATGGTCATGGTATGGAAGAAAACGGGGTTGGCGCCTGTGTGGACTTTCGGAGGTTAAACGAAGTCACTCGAAAAGACTCATACCCACTGCCACGCATCGATGATGCATTGGATTATGTGGCTGGATCCTGTTGGTTCAGCACCCTGGACTTGCGCAGTGGGTATTGGCAAGTGGAACTGGCACCAGAGGACCGACACAAAACCGCATTCACCATAGGACAAGGGCTGTGGCAATTCAAGGTGATGCCGTTTGGACTGTGTAACGACCGCCACCTTTGAAAGACTGATGGAGCGGGTCCTAAAAGACATTCCCCGAACCCGATGTGTGGTCTATCTGGACGATCTTTTAATCCATGCCAGAGACTTTGATCAGGCTGTCCACAATTTAAGGGAAGTTTTGACAGCCGTTCGTAGCGCCGGGTTGCGTTTGAACCCCGCGAAATGTAACCTCCTCTCCCGACAAACTCAGTTTCTGGGACATGTGGTTAGCGAGAGTGGAGTGGCTACCGACCCAGCGAAGGTGACTGCCGTGAGCAACTGGCCCCCACCAGCCAACATCACCGAGCTGCGGAGCTTTCTGGGCTTAGCCTCATACTACCGGAGATTCGTGAGAAACTTTGCAACCATTGCTAGCCCCTTGCACCAGCTGATGAGGAAGGGCCAACAGTTTGAGTGGACGGAGGACCGCAAAGCCGCTTTTTAACAATTAAAAGCTGCTCTTACCAGTGCACCTGTCCTGGCTTACCCTGACCCCAACCAACCCTTTATTTTGGACACTGACGCTAGTAATGTGGGGGTTGGCGCAGTACTCTCCCAGAGGGGGGAGATTGGAGAGAGAGTGGTGGCCTACTATAGCTGCAGCCTCAGTCGACCGGAGAAAAATTACTGCGTTACCGGCGGGAGCTATTGGCAGTAATTCTGGCAGTACGACACTTCAAGCCTTACCTTTTGGGCACTAAGTTTACAATTGAACTGACCATGCTAGCCTTACATGGCTGTTAAACTTCCGCAACCTGAGGGCCAGGTGGCAAGGTGGATAGAAATACTTCAGGAGTATGATTTCGAGGTGCAACACCGACCAGGACGGCAGCATGCAAATGCTGATGCCCTCTCCAGGCGACCATGCGTCCTCGACGACTGTCGATATTGCCGCCGCAAGAAGAAAGGGGTATGGGACCATCATCATCATCAGCAGCCAGGCTAGAGGACACTGATAGAGCAGGGGAACCATTCACCATCGACCAGTTACGGCAACTACAAGCAGACGACCAAGTGCTAGAGGAGGTAAGGGGTTGGCTGGAGACCCAGGAATGCCCCGATTGGCAAACCGTGTCTTCCCAGGGCCGGAACTCAAGTTGTTACATTCGCAGTGGGGCAGCCTGGAGTTGCACGATGGTGTGATCTACAGAAGATGGCAGGCACCAAGGGGGTACTGACCGCTTGCAACTTCTGGTTCCCCAGGCTTTACGCATAACGGTCCTCCGTTGGGTTCATGGAGCAGCTGGATCTGGGCACTTTGGAAATGCAAAGACAGTGCGCCGCTGCGCAGCATTCTATTGGCCCGGATGTCGACAAGATGCGGAGATGCACGCCCACTGCTGTGACGCTTGTACGGCGCAGAAAGGACCTGGCCAACGCCTCACGCGCCACTACAACAGTATCTTGTCGGGCTCCCATGGAGAGGATTGGGGTAGATGTACTGGGTCCTTTCCCTATCACCGAGGCCGGAAATCGCTTTTGTTTTGGTGGCGATGGACTACTTTACTAAATGGCCGGAGGCATATGCCATTCCAGATCAAAGTGCCTCCACAGCCGCCAAAAATTGCTGGATGAAATGTTCACTGATTGGGTGCCAATGAACTGCACAGCGATCAAGGGCGGAACTTCGAGAGCCGTTTGTTTAAAGAGGTGTGTCAGCGGCTGGGGTGAAGAAGACCCAACCACTCCCTTCACCCTCAAAGCGATGGACTGGTTGAACGGTTTAACCGCACCCTGGCCGCCCAACTTGCCATCCTCACTAGTCAACACCCAGATAGCCTGGGACCAACATTTGCCTCTGGTCTTGTGGGCGATAGGACGGCCGCTCAGGAATCGAGTCAGTGCACACCGGCGGGGCTGATGTTCGAAGAGAGATGCGCACGCTGGTGGACTTGGTGTTTGGCTCGCCCCCTGAACCTGAGCTTGTTGGCGGTCACGAGACGGACTATTTCCGACGATTAAAAGAGCGGCTGAACACCGTGCATCAACTGGCCAGGGAGGCACTAGCGGGAGCTGGAGCCCGTCAGAAACGGGCATATGACATTCGGGCTCATGGTCCAACTTTCAAACAAGGGGACAAAGTGTGGGTCTTTTGCCCACAAAGGAAATGGGGGTTGTCCCCAAAACTGACACACCATTGGCAGGGACCGGGAGAAATTCTGGACATGATTTCGGAAGTTGTTTTTCGAGTCCGAATGCCTGGAGGGGCAGACGAGTGGTGCTACATAAAGATCGTTTAGCACCATACCACCCATTGGCCCCAGCACCAGAAGGAATTGGAACTCAAAGTGGCTCTCCAACCTCCACACTCGGTGTTGAGACAGACATTGAAAGTCTCCGGACTGAACCTGACACGAGTAGTGGCGAGTCAAGCAGGCCAAAGCATGTTCGTTGTCGACCGGGATATTTATTAGACTTTGAATGTAACGATTAGGGTTGTGAGGACACTAAACCCTCTTGGGAGGGGGCTATGTAGCGACCCGGCAGTCAGCGCTGCCGGAGTGATGCATTGTGGGAAGGTTGTACGTTCACTACTTTTTATAATGTTTTTCCTGTTGTATTTATTAATGTCTTAACTTGTAAATAATTGTTGTGTTTGTGTTTGTGTTCAATTAGTTGGGTGGGTTTGGGTCATCGCCGTCCGGGGTTATTTATTTTGTAAAAAGTACCGTTTATGTGAAATGTGTCTTCGTGCATGACCTTGACCATGGCAGTGCAATAATGTCGAGCTTTGTTTACTGGCTATCTGTGAATAAAGAGATACAACAGGACAGAGCTGTTATTCATTGCTAAGATTTTATCTAAGCAATTAATGCCGAGACACTCGGAGTCGTGCGGTGTATGGGACACGAGTGCTCGTTACTTGAGAAGCTGGGTACAGCTGCGTGCTGCGAGACACTCGTAGTCGTGCGGTGTATGGGACACGAGTGCTCGTTACTTAAAGAGCTGGGTACAGCTGCGTGTTTAACGCTGGCAATCCGCTTGCCGACAGCTTGGGAAAGGTGCACGGCAGCGATCGGCTTTGAAAAACTTCAAGACTCGACCCCAGGTTGCTACAATATGTTAAAAGGAGGATTTTTAAATCTGTCCTAAGCTTAACCGGGAGCCAGTGTAAGGTTTTGCATGAGGCTGGGGGCTAGATCCAGCCGAGACACCTGGAAGGACCGAGTGGCGGTCTATACGTTCCCCGGGCCATGAGGGGGCAACCACCCTGGATAAGGAGGGGACCAAAGTGACAGAGCAAGGAGGGTAAAGCCCATTGGGGCCCATGGCCACCGCCAAGGGGGCGCCCCGAGCACCGTTGAGCCTGGGAGAGTGACACTTCCGCCACACCTGGGAAGTAGGAGGATGGACCTTCCAGGGACGCCCAGAGTGCTTCCAGGTGCTCATGCGGCACTTCCGCCACACCAGGAAGTGCCACCGGAAGTACGTCAGCGAGCACCTGGAGCACATCCGGGTGACTATAAAAGGGGCCGTCTTCCTACAGTTGTGGAGCTGGAGTCGGGAGCTGGAGCAGGACGAAGCTCCAGGGATAGGAGGAAGAAAGGTGGCCCATGGACATTGAGAGAACGGCCCGTGTTGAGGGTGATTGGTGCTGGGAGCACTGTGTACTGTTGTGAACTTTATTGTAAATAAACGTGTGTTTTATAAGGAACTGGTGTTTTGTCTGATGGTGTTCGGACCAGCGCTCACAAAGGATTTAAGAACTGGAGTTATGTGTTTGTATTTTTATTCTTGTGATTCTTGCAGCAGCATTTGAGATTAACTGGAGGCTGTATAAAGAACAGTTTGAACATCCAGTGAACACTGCATTGCAGTAGTCAATCCTACTAGAAATAAATGCATGAATTAATTTCTCAGTGTCCTGTTAATTTAGAAAATGAGTTATTTTCACAACATTTTAAAGATGGAAGAAACATGATTTAGACAATTTTGTAATGTGCGCTTTTTAATGACCTGCTAGAGTCAAAGAAAACTCCTGAATGATTCAGTAAAATTATTGGTGATTGCAACTGAGTTAAATGTTGACAAAATATTGCTGTGATCAACGTCATTCCCTCCAATAATTAACATCTCTGTTTTATCTGTGTTTAAAGACAGGTAGTTCTCATACATCCATTCCTTTAATTCACTAACACAACCAATTAAAGAAAACATTGGAGAAACTTCATTTGGTCTAAAAGAAAGATATAACTGGGTGTCATCTGCATACGAGTGATTATTAACATTATGTTTCCTAATGATATATCCTGGTGGAAGCATGTAAATTGAAAACAGTAAAGGTCCCAGTACTGAGCCCTGCGGGACACCATATTGAACTTCTGTGTATAATGATGGAGTAGTGTCAGCACATTTCTATTGGAATCGATTTGATAAATAAGAACTAAACCAAGCGAGCACAGTGCCTGTAAGCCCAACATCATTTTTTAGCCTGTACAGTAAAATAGAATGGTCAATGGTGTCAAATGCTATGCGTAAGTCTAACAACATTATTACAGTGTAGCACAGACAAACAACAAAAGAAGAGTTGTGGGAATTCCCTGTATAATGTTGGCAGTCTGAGACATCAAAAAAGACTGATTTAATGGTCAAAATTGAAAAACACATTTGACAACTAAACTATTTTTTCACAGGTCTTTTGTGGAATGGCGGCAGGAAGGAATCAGAGTATCAGAGAGGAAACGGAAATGGTCTTGAAGGAAGTGACGTCATCGTGAAGAGCCGGAGGTGAAGTCATCAACAGGGTCCAGTAGTGATTTCATCAGTAAGGGACCGGACATAGCATCATCGTTGGAACCAGAAGTTATGCTATCACGGGGAGCCAGAAGTGATATTATCTGCGTGGGACTGAGGTAAGAAAATTGGATTAATCTTCTGTTGGTTGGTTGGAAGAGGACAAAAGGCGTTAGTGCTCCATTCCAACCCTTTATTTCTTGCTATTTCACGTTCACTTTGGCTGCATACATGTGTGTGATACAATATTAATAAGGTTTTCATTTTGCACAGGATACTCAGCCATGATTTGTTAGCAAATCCAGAGAACCAAGCATGAGAAATCTGATCTGATCTTTCCGTTGTCAAGTTCTTCCACATACCAACCTGCATCCTCCAACAACTTGCATGTCTGCTCTACAAGCCTAAATATCACATCCAGTTGGCAGCAGCTTGAAAAAAATAAACTGTAGCTATTGGTTATTAATGCTCACCCATTCTGTTTACAGCAGACTCTAGAGCTACAGTGCATGAATGATGTTACCACACTTCTCCAGACAAACAGCTTTCAGGGCCAGGGTACTGAAAAGTTTTGAGAAACCTCTGTTGTGGGCAAGGGTGAAAATCAAACCAGCTTAATCCCATACCCTCTCAATCTGGAAAGAAGTCAGGAGTGACAAGTGGCAGTAGCCCTCCCAAGGTGTCCCAGTGTGGGCATCTGCAGGGGTACATGGTATTTGGAGTCCTAAAGTACAGCACTGTCAAGATCCCTGGGTACATGCAGACGGTGCTGTTGGGGGAAGACCTCCCTGGTTTCCACAGGGAAGTTCTAAAAAGGGGACACACTAAGGATCTCTCACTCAACATCTCAGAAAAGGAGTGGAAGGTAGCAATGCAGAGAATTCACTTGAGCTCCATTTGCACAAAGCATACAATTATTCAACTCAAAATTATATATCAAGCACATCTGTCTCGTTTAAAATTGTCCAAAATGTTGCCATGGCAAGATCCAACCTGCGAACGCTGCAATCAAGTTCCAGCCTCACTGGGTCACGTTTTGGGCCTGCACCAAATTAACATCATTCTGGACCAAGATCTTTAAATGCCTTTCAGACAGCCTTGGTCTCACAATCCCTCCTAATCCATTAACAGCTGTGTTTGGTGGACTCCCAGAGGGGCTTAAAGTGGAGAAGGACAAACAAACTGGGATTGCTTTTACTGCACTATTGGAACACAAACTTATCTTGCTAAACTGGAAGAATCCTAACTCAATCATATTCTTATAAAATTGACCTATTTGTATGGAATGTTATCTGATTTCAACAAAATCAATAAACTTAATTTCAAAAAAGGGGACACACTATGGCACTAGATACATTTACAGGTCTAGCATAAAGGAAGCCTGTCACCTGACCTGGATGAGCCAGAGTTGGGAGGCAGTGGGAGACGTTCAACCATAGGAATGGAAGGAGAGAAAGAAGAGACACTTGATTGTAATTGATGGTTGGTAGTTCTGCATGTCTGGTGAGTCATATTAGTGCAATATAATCTTTGATTTGAACCTGGGACTGTGTTGGGTAAAATTGTGTCTGAGGTTTGGAGTTCAGTGGTGACCCCTTGTGGTCACACCTTACAGTTATTTGTCTATTATAAGAAACCTGTGGAAACACAAATGTAAATTCAAAACAGACGACAGACCGGACCATAAGCATACTACGCTTACTATTAAAACAACTTTCAAATGCACCCATTAAGTATTTCAAGATATGCTATGTGTGTGTAGTACATTTCTGATTTATTATGTTTATCTGAGCATCCTGTTTTGTATTCATACCTTACTATAAATAAACACGAGCTGCACTTTAAATGATCTGTGATGATTCCATGAGATGCAATACAGTCAGTGAATGTTTAGTGACCTTGGTCAAATCAACTCTCTTTAGCTCTGTTTGTTTAAGAGTCCTCTTCAATCTAAATATTTACATTTAAAAAATATTTAACTCAAAATCTTCTGAATTTCCAAAGGTTTAAGTAATGACAACAAGACAAATATAAACGAACAGATGTGCTGATAAAAGTCCTGGCCTTGTTTTATAGATGATTCCCATTTGCTTTCCCTTCTTGTTCCTACTTGAAAAGATGTGAGTGCCTGCTTAATGTAAACTAGTTCCTGGAAAGAAAAAGAAAGCATTGAAGTGTTAAAAATAAAATAAAAAGCAATTTAAACTGGTAAAAACAAATAAACAATCTAGAGAACTTAAAACAAGATGCAACATACAAATCACACAAATGGGAAAAGTATTTAAAAGTAAAATATAAGCTATTAATAGATGGAGTCCAGCAATTCCGGAGGAGTCATGTGAGCCTATGACCCTGACATTGTTCCAGGGCTGTCAAAAACAGGAAAATGACTACCTCTGGTCATGTGATCGTGACTAATATATCATGTGATCTTACCAACCCTTCACCAAATGCAGACAACATGAGCACTGACATCTCATCACATGACCCTATAATGTCATAATATTAAAGAAAACTGTCGTTCAGAAAAATAAAATAAAACACAGAGAATCATATATAATACAAACATATTATTTGCTTCCATGGAATAAAAAGAAACATATACAGCTTTTAATGATTCCATCCTGACAAATACATACCAAGGTAGATGTTCTGGTGACATCAATTTAACAGAATTAGAAAAAAGTAGTCAAATTTCAGTCAGATACATGATTTCAAAATTGAACTCATACTATAGGAATGTATTTTCTATTAATACAGAGAGCAGGCACTGTAAAGGTCACAGAAGCTTTTGATATACTCTGTTCTGTCAAATTCTAAAATCAAAAAGGGAAAGGAGAACAGTTTCTTGTCTAAAATTTTAAAAGGACTAATTGTAATGACCTTCATTTTGTGTTCTTGCTGTGGCTATAGTTAACCTCATATTGGAACTTAACTTGCATAATACTGGTGAACATGGCCATGAGGCCGAACTATGTAAACTATGTTCTCAAGTATTTGTAATGTACTGTCCACTCCTGGGCTCAGCCATGGTGAAAAAAGAGTTTTATCACGTTGTCTAATTCAAAGCTCCTCTAACACAAAAAGCTACAGCTATATTTCTTCTTCAGTGTATCCAACATCGGAGGAAGACCCATTACGTCATCTTTAAAATTTTCATCTGCACTAATCTCTTTAGCTGGATTCTGTTATGAGACATGGAGATTAAGGGAGTGAAGCCTCCAATATATAGCACGATGTGTGGAGTACAAGTCCAAGGAGGTTCTGCTCAAGTTTTATAACACACTGGTGAGGCCTCATCTGGAGTACTGTGTGCAGTTTTGGTCTCCAGGCTACAAAAAGGACATAGCAGCACTAGAAAAGGTTCAGAGAAGAGCGACTAGGCTGAGTCCAGGACTACATGGGTTGAATTATGAGGAAAGATTAAAAGAGCTGAGCCTTTACAGTTTAAGCAAAAAAAGATTAAGAGGTGACATGACTGAAGTGTTTAAAATTATGAAGGGAATTAGTACAGTGGATCGAGACTGTTATTGTAAAATGAGTTCATCAAGAACACAGGAACACAGTTGGAAACTTGTTAAGGGTAAATTTCGCACAAACATTAGGAAGGGTTTCTTTACACAAGAACGAGAGACACTTGGAATAAGCGACCAAGTAGTGTGGTAGACAGTAAGATGTTAGGGACTTAACTCAACTTAATGTCTTCTTGGAAGAAATAAGTGGATAGGACTGGCGAGCTTTGTTGGGCTGAATGGCCTGTTCTCGTCTAGTGTTCTAATGTTCTAATAAACCCCTAGTGGCATCGTAACATTTCTTTTGTCCGATTAGTTGTGAATCTTACTTGAATTTAACAAAAGCCAAAAGAATTAAAGCACAAGGTCATAAAACTAAGCCCGAAGTAAATAAAATGCAATATCACATTAATAGAAGCATCAATATTGCTTTTGTTTAGTCTTAGGTTGAATTCATGAAAGCCAGCCATGTTGTATGCTGCATATATTTAGAGGTTAACGTCAATTTGAGAATACACATATGATAATGACAGGATATGCATGAAAAATACTGTAAACACGTAACAAATTCATTTACGGCCTACAAGATTAACACTGAGGGAACAGTGGGAAATGCACTTTCTTAACTGGCATCTCAGAAAAGGCGTGAAACTCAGCTACGCATACCATAGAATCAATGTTAGTTCTATATTAACCAAGCATTCCATAATTCAACTAAATGTCCTCCATCAATCACTTTTATCTCATTTAACACTGTTCAAAATGCACTCAGGGCAATGCCCAACCTGTGAACATTGCCGTCTAGCTACAGCTCCAATAGGTCATATACTAGCAAATATTTATGATGAAGAATTGTAACTGTTGCACGCTTTGTCTATTTTTCTGCGTGCATGTGTGTGTATTTTGTTGGTATTGTATGATTGCCACTCTTCTATGGAGAAGTACACCTAAGAATGTCATTGTCCTGAGTACTCTATGTATGTAAGTATGCTTGACTTGAAATTGTCGTTTCTAACATGGTGAGCCCTAGTGTCTTAGGTTAATGATGTTTTGTACTTTAGGCTATTCAATCAATTTAACCTGCTTCTGTAATCTATAGACTCACTTTTGATGTCATATAATGAATTAAAAAGAACATCAATGTGTATTTTGTTCACATTTACCTGTTGTTACATTTGCAGAATCTTCATACCTTCAGCTTTTCTATGCAAGGCCACTTGAGTGATAACATTCATTAATCATTTGTTAGAAAACTAAAAGACCTTTCAAATAGAAGCACTTTAATATAACAAAAGAAGAGAGAGGAAAACACTGGAAAAGGTCATTGCTCCCGGAATAAAATTTTCTAAAGTGGAAAAGCTCTGCTTTGTTAGGCATTACCTTCATATAAATACCAAATGTTAATGGAGAAATAAAAAGCTTTCTCCTGCACGTGGCTGTCATGAGGATATTGCTCTCTTAAGAATGCTTCCCCATAAACTGTTTAATAAAATTAAACTGTTATGCACTTAATGCAATATATGCCCGTGATAGGCGGCATGCTGTGCCACTGTCAGCTGAGGCCACTTTGTAACATTCAGGATGACTTCTGCTGCGTCACTTCCACTAAAGGCGGCTGTCGAGTCCCAGAGAGACGATGGAATGGCTGGCATTATCCCTCAAGTTCTTGTGTATTGTAAAGGCCAAAGAGCTAATAATCTAATATTTTGTTATTGTAAGTGTACTGCTCACACAGATTTAGAACATAGAGTTATGTGCAAAGGTTTAGGCACCCTGAATCTCAAAGTGAAAGAAGAACTCTACTTCTTAGACTGCAAATTAAACATAAAACATCCCTATGCATCTTCATTTCCTAAATTGAAAAACAAAATTTAAAAAGCGAGTGACAAGTGGCATTTTTGGAATTCTGCTCATCCTGTCAAGCAGTATAAAAAGGTCCCACTACACTCTGTGGACCCTGGGCTCTGGAGGTGTGACCAAACATAACTATACAGCATGCAATTGAGTGAGTTATTGACATAACACTACATTTTGAAACCTGTCTAATCCAGGACAGGGTTAAATTGCCAGGACCTATCATGGCAGTAGAAGTTGACAGGGTGCCAGTCCTTCAGAGTCCACTCATATACATAGGAACAATTTGGAACTGACAAGCAATTTACCATGCATATCTTTGGGGATATGAATAGGAAACTGATGTACCTTAGAAGAAACCCATGCAGGCTAACTCTTAAAAGTAAAGGTGCCATAGTGGTTCTTGAGAGTGACACCATAGGGGAACCATTTTTGTTTCCCAAAAGAACAATCAATATGAATATTCCAGAAAGAAACTTTATTTATTAGGTAACAGGTTCCAAACCTAGCCATGAACAGATAATAAAGGATTTGGGAAATACCAACTGGTCCCCTAATCTAAAAGAACTCTTGCTGCATACAGTCTCTCTCTGATCCCTAATTGGTGGCTGGAGGAGGAGAATGGCTGCACAACTGGGGTTGCCACAGGATTTCAGACTCCCTTCATAATACTGTTCTGTGTTTTAAAGTCTATGGCCATGGTCCTGGCCTATTTCAGGTCGAATCGTCAGATCTGAGGTGCTGGATCTTCAGATCTTCTTCCTCTTGTTTGGTCCATGTTTTCTTGGTGGCAATCCGGCATGCTACATACAATACTACAGGCCAAGTTCTTGAAGAGTTCTGTCTTCATCCTTGGTTTATGCAGGTGACTTCAACCAGGGGAACTTTGGAAGGACAAAATTCTATCAGCTTGTTTAATTTGTGGATGCAACAAGCTGGACCTGCTTTATCCAAAAGTTAATGCCTTTAAATGTAAACCTGTGGCACAACTGCACAGATCTGAGCACATCTTTTTCTGACCTACAAGCCTGTTATCTCTTGTTAACCAAGCCAGAAATTCTTGTGTGTGTTTGTTAGTGTTGTGCTTTTTTTATAGTCTCATGAGGTTCTGTAAAGTTTGAGCTTCCCTGTAAGAACAAATCTATCTATGTAGCCTACTATACGTTCAAGATTTCTGCTATGTCCACATATTAGGAACCTTTTCAAAACCAAAATAATTCTTCCCAGAATAAAATGGTTCTTTGTTAAGTAATGGTGTGAGAGAGTAAAGAGAACCATCAATGGGTAACAGCTTTTTGCATATGAAGTGTTTTGAATGCAGTGCACATTAAAAGAAATATATAACATTTGCCCTAGAAATAACATAACAAGACTGCTGAAGGGATAAGTAAAGAAACAGAGTGTTCTAGCCCGCTGGCTTATAAAAAAAATGGATGATATCATGTGCCCAGTAAGAGATGCCAATTATCAGATACACAGCTTTCCATAAAAGGATAACAGGTGAAATTAAGAGAAACTAAAGACGCGTTGAACAAGTGACTTCCTGCATGATTCCTGATTCAGAGAGGTTCCAGTTAAGGGCAAACTTCTTTATTATATTTTTTACTTTATTTCTTCCACAATGGTTCATTTAACCCAGTAAAGTGCCATTAAGAAACCTTTATTTTTATGAGGGAAAGTAAATATCTTTCTATTATAAAAGGAAATTCTGGGACCAGACTTTCAACTCTGGCGTGAGATAATTTCAGGTCCCATGAGACAAGACGTTTTTGGCAAGAGATTTTGACAAGTCCCGCCCTCCTCTCAAACATTTACAACCACACCCATGGTCCGATCACTTCTCATTCGTGTGAATACTATTGTCAGACACAGTTCCTGCACTCTCTGCTCTGCTGTGGGGTCGGAAATAAAAGACAAAGAGTAGAAGACAAAGTAGAATGTTGTACAGAGGTTCAAAAACGTTGGCGCGATGCAAATGCAGAGCAGGTTAGAGATTATGAAAGTACTAAAATTCGAAGGTCTCAAAAACTGATAGTAAAGATTGCATTAGCACTAACGAACGGAAATTATTACTCGGTGAAATAACGGAACAGCGAAAAGAGATTGAATATATGGACATAGGTGACTGGACATAGCCCACGGTCTACTCACTTCTCATTCGTGTGAATGCTATTGTCAGACACAGTTCCTGCGCTGTCAGCTCCAGCGAAAAGAGATTGAATATATGGACATAGGTGATATGACAGAAGTATGTAGATATGGTTTGGGTTTAAACTTTAAGTCGGAGACTTGTAAATGGTAAAATGGTAAATGGCCTGTATTTGATATAGCGCCTAACTAGAGTTCAAGAACCCCCCTAGGCGCTTTACAACACAACAGTCATTCACCCATACATTCATACGCTGGTGATGATAAGCTACTATGTAGCCACAGCTGCCCTGGGGCACACTGACAGAAGTGAGGCTGCCGAACACTAGCGCCACCAATCCTTCCGACCACCACCAGCAGGCAAGGTAGGTTAAGTGTCTTGCCCAAGGACACAACAGCTGCATTCTCATGCCAGGAGCCAGGATCGAACCTGCGACCCTCCGATTGCTGGAACCACCCGCTCTACCGACTGAGCTACTGCTGCCCGTAGACCATCTAATTTGTGTTGCCATCAGGGAAAAGTAGTGCTTCTTCATAATGAAGATGCTTATCCACGAGAATTAAAAGATTTGTTGCTTGGTAAAAGTGAAATCAACATACGCAAGCGGCAGAGACGTGAAGTGGCTGGCATGTAGTGCATGCTAGGGGGTTGGTGAGCGAAGTGAGCAGGGGGTGAAGCCCCCTAGTTCTTAATAAAAATATTCACTTATCCAGCAAAACAATTTGTTCCTAGATATCATGGTGTGAACACCTCATCACAAACCTTCTAGTTTGCAAGTGAGAGAAAAATGCAGACTGAACTCCATTGCCTAACTACCATCGTGCTGATACTCATAAATGGTTGTTTGTGTATATATATGTGTGTGTGTGTATTGATGTCTTTATGGAAGCTGTACAGTTCTTTGGTTGATTTCTGTTGCTTTAAATGTGCTCTATAAATAAATTTGACTTAACTTTTTGTTTTTCCAGTTACAACACAGGGAGGTGAAGTGACTAACTCAAGGCCACAGAGCCCCAGTAGCAGGGTTTGAACCCACACCCTTAGGATTTGGAGTCAATTGCCCTTAACTGCTCTGCCACACTGTAAAGCCTCTACTCAGAGGTTTTATGGGTTCTCTCCTCAGAACGCATTTTTTCTTTTTTTGGGGACTTTAGTAGTATTTTAAGTTTTTAAAGCCAGCTCCTGATTTTTGTCACCATGTAAAAGCAGTAAAGCACTAAAAATACTCCCTAATTCAACATCAGATTTCACGTCACTAATAAATGTAATCTAACTTCACTCATGTTGTGTTATGATTCTTCTCCTGAACAGTGTACTCATAGAGTAAAAGAAAATGTGATTAGTCGAAATGGACATGGAGGACATCTGTGACCACAAGATGTTAACAGCAATACCAGGTACATAATATTTATAAATCTCTCTCTATATAAAAAAATATTTTGACGCAACAACACTTTTTAGGAGACTAGACAAGCCCCGCAATTCAGGAATATTGCCATGATATTTTAAAAAGTCATACCCTCCTAGCAACCGTTTTCAAACAAGACCTTGTGAATACCTTTGTCAGACACACTTCCTGCACTCTCAGCTCTTATAAATTTTAATGTTTTTCTCACTAAGTTTCCAATTAAAGAAGACATATTATGTCCAAATCTTATTGAAGAATTTCATCATGATGGGTTATCAACAGAAAAAATGAGTACAAGGGCAATCCTAGCACCGAGAAATGAGGAAGTCAATGAATTTACCCCAAAAATGTCGATCAGTAACATGGCAAAATGGTTAAATGCGTATCAATAGACTATGCTGAAACAGTTGGTGGTGATCGTGCAGAAGATGAAAAGAACAACTTACAATATCCCAAAGAATATCTACAACCATTAACACCATGTAATAAATCTTCCGTGAATAACATTACACAACAAATGAGATCTTGATATGCCATTCATATTAAAACGTTAACAGTTTCTGGTTAGAATAGCATTTGCAAAGGCAATTTACAAATCTCAGAGCCAAACATTTGAAAAACTCGCTTTATTTAATAGAGAGAAAGAAAAGAAATTCAATCACGGACAGTTATATGTCACGTGGATGCCAATGTAACACTTCACATGAAAATTAAAATATGTTTAAATTGTATATCCACATATGCGAGCAGCAGAACCGCAAAGAGGCTAGTGCGTAGTGTTGGTCAGGGGGTTGGCGAGCAAAGCGAGCAGTGGGCAAAGCCCTCTAGTATCTATAATATTTGAAATATGTTAAAGGGCTAAACAAAAGTAGTGCTGTGAATGGATCAAATTGAATAGCATAAAATACATGCAAATTCAAAATAAGAGACAACAATTATAATCAATGTAGTTGTGAACAGTCCAAACTAGTAATCTATTCCCTAATCAAACCAGTAATATTTTATGCATTTGATGCCACGCATAACTCGCCAGAGGCTGTGGGCTGCTATCATAAATCATGTTGATGAGTTAAATTCACTTGCAGCAAGCTAAAAAAGCATGTGATTGTCAAAAGTTGCCAGCAACAACAAACAAAGAAAAACCTGATTATAAAATAGCCCCTTGCGATTATGTCATTTAAATAATGATAAAAATAGTAAAATAAATCACAAAAAAACTTAAAAAAATGTATTTCTAGGTCTCTGAATTAATTATGACAAATTTTGCCTGGGCAGCCAATCAGTTCTAATAAGGCACCATGTTCTGTTTTTTTGGATCGCATGGAGAAAACCCACCACACTAAGAAAACGAGAACGAGGAAACTCCACCCAGACGATGCCCTGAATTCAGGACTCACACCAGCATGAACAGCAGTCACGTCCACATTTTTTCCTCTGACTATTTGTCCAAAATAAAAAAAACTTTAATAATGTCACATTTTTGCGTTGTAGTAATTATTGGTAGATTTTAAAGTGAAAAAATTAAACTATTTTTAAAGTGAAAATAAGACTGTACTGCACATACAGTAAAATCGTCTGACATCTGGTGTCTGAAAGTAACAAATACAACAGGTGAAAAATAAAAATGAAGCAAAGGTGAAGCAAAGGCTTTATGGCTTCCCAGCACCTGACTAGCCTCAGGTCTCTGGTGTAGAAATAGAAATTTCAGCCGGAATGTGTAGAATTTACAGGCTGGGTGGGGATGGACTTTATGCAGGTGTGATGGGAATGTCGAGTAGAATAAGCACAGCTCTGTGAAAAGCAGTCTTCACATGTCAGGTTTCTAAATGACTTCAAATGAACATTATCAAATCTTTAACCATTCAGTAATATGAAATAAAAGGGGACCCTAAGGGGTCAAAGAACATTTTGGTACTTATTTATTTTATAAAAGATTGTGATGCAAAGTTCAGATAGATAGATAGATAGATAGATAGATAGATAGATAGATAGATAGATACTTTATTAATCATAAGGGGAAATTCACAATTCAATGTGAAAACCAAATTGCTCCTGTGGACCAAAAACTAGTTATGTCCCCTTTGGCAGAAGTACCTGACCAGAGGACTCCAGTATTTATTGTTCAGAATGCTGTAGTGGGATTTGGACCCCTTTCCCTTCACGAATTGGCGCCTGAGGGTTTTCAAGCATAAACTGTTCTCGTCCAAACCACCTCAGTGAGTGAGGTTAAGGCCTTCATTTTAAATTGATCAATCCAAAACTCTAAATTATTACGACCCAGGTTTTTTTTTTAGTTTCATTTCACAAATGTCTGGTTTGACATCTTTCTGAAGAACCTTTTGATAGACAGCAACATTCAGGGTACCTTCAATAATGGCAGGTCATCTATCTGGTTCCACTCATGGTTTAACCCATTATGACAGAAGACCAGTCAGGACTGGGGCTGTAAAAGATCTTATATGGTAAAAGGCAGGAGACAGAACATTAGAAGCCATGGGGTGGGTGTACTGGTAATGGCAACTCTTGTGTCTGCGCCAGTGTAAATGGATTTCTGGACAACAGAGCGCAGAATGTGGTGGAGAAAGACTAGGAGTTACATATTGTCAAGCTTGGGTCACAGATTTGCACAGGAGAATACAGGAGGATTTCCAAGGAGTATAAACTTTATTGCTATTGTGAAATTAGCCCAGCTACACACAGACACAAGACACACAGAAGTCCAAAAACACACACGTTTATTGTTCTTCTGCTTTAAAGCACCACACAATGCACAGCATCACCTCCACTCCTCTCCTACAAGCTTTGTCTTCTGCCTCCCGACTCCAGCTCCTCAAATTGAGTGAGGCGGCCCCTTTAATACTTCACCCAGATGAGCTCCAAGTGCTCCTTGATGACTTCCCTGCAGCACTTTCTGGTGTGGCAAAAGTGCTCCATGGACACCCGGCAGCATTCCAGGTGTGCCTGGTTCCTCTTTCGGCAGCACTTCCTGGTGTGGTGGAAGTGCTGCAGTCCATGGCCCTGATGCAAACCAGGGGGGCTGTCCTCTTGCATCCCAGGGAAGATATTTCCTCTCTCCCAGTCCTTCCATTCTCCAGATGTCCTGGTGGAGCAAAGTCACCAGTCATCTGCCACACTGTCCAGAAACATATAAATTCATGTCTCTTTCAGAAGCAATCAGGCCACACAAGGAACAGCGGTTAAACTTAACGTCTCGGCACTGAGTCGTGGTCAAATGAACACAAAGTCTTTCTCATCAAGGGGGTACAGCAGCTCGGAAACAGCGACTAGAGCAGAGGGAGTCTGAGGAAAGAGAGACAGAAAAGTGAGACCTCAGGATGGCCGCGGCTCGGTCTTTTAAATGTTCAAAGACCCGCATAGCAAGCCAGCAAGCCTGCAGCTGATCCCACAAAGATGAGGTGTAACAGTGTATTTGTTTCCCATTGAAATTCTGTTTAAAAGAGAGTTTCTGACGAGCGGCCACATGCCCCTGTGGCAGCGGTCACAGTATATACTGTAGTTAATGGTCAATGTAACAAGAAATCCCAGAAGAATAGGTGCAATTAGAGAAGACCCACCGATAATGTACCCAAGGATAAGCTGGGCAAATGAGGACACACACAGACAGCAAGGGGTTGGTGCAAAGTGTTGAAGTGCTTTAATTGAAAACCAAACAAAGTGTCCAAAGTGCAATGCAAAAAGGATCTTCTATAAATACATAAATAAATAATCCGTAAAATCCATGTGAAAGTCCATGAGTTAAAATTCAATAAATAATCTAAAGATAAAACCATACTAAAACTACAGTCCTCTCTTGCTCTTCTTTCTCCTTTCCACAAAAGAGCCCAGCAAAAGTTCCTCTCGCCCAATGAGTTGCTCAGCCGACAGAACCACCAGCACCTGTTGTGCTCCTTTCTGACTCCTGTCTGGTCTGCCAGATCGCTCAGAGATGGCTGTCCTCCCATCCTCCCTAATGCTCTTCTGGTGTCCTATCGATCCCTAAGGAGGACTCCAGCACTATCATACCCGCTCCTCCAGTAAATCAATGGGTAACGATCCACCAATCATTTGCTCTTCTGCAGGGCTACCAACTGTTCTGCATCCCCTCTCTCAAGCTGTCTCAGGCCCCTGATACTGTGCTCACTTACGGTTCTCTCATTTGTCTCTTTTTTTCCTGCTTGTGTCTCAGGGGTCTTTAAATCAATCATGGCCCCAGCACTGATCAGATAACAGATCGATCCCACACTTGCATACTTGGATGCGGGATTACTCACCCACATCTTCCTCCTGTAACTTATGTCCAACTCAAAAACCCGAGTGCATTATCTATTTATTTAAAATGCATATGCCATGACGTGTGGCTCTCTACTCCCATTGTGCTGGACGGGAACTCTGGAGGTTACCCAACTCTTTTGAGAGGCCAGAATTATGGGGACACCTGCAGCAATTAAAGGGAACGGCCTCTGAAATCCCAAAGGCTATTCCCTGACCCCCTACATTTTTTCTGGAATATATGTTGAAGTTGTTTATGGATGATATTTAAAAACTTTTTTCCAGTTGGTCAGTGTTTGGTGTGTTATCAGAATAAAACTGACAGGAGGAAGAGAGGCTGAAGTGTATAGCGAGATAGAAGGAGTGGAAGTACTGGCCACTCGTCGTATTTTCGTGGGAATTGAAGGAACGGCTCTACATGATAGACAATAGATCTCCCAAAAGGTAGGAAGGCCTAGAGAAGCAGCAAGAGAGGACATTTTCTGTTCCTTTTGTATTTTATGTCACTTCTTTTCCTTTCCATGTGATCTTTATTTTGTCATGCATGCGTGTCAGAGGACTTCCTCACAGGCTCTGATAAGGTATAAATGTTAATCCGCAGGAGGGGGGTGCTGTCACTGACCTTTTTTTCTCCTTCTGTCCCTGCAGCTCTGAGAAGCTGCCCAGTGAATGCCCTTCTGGGGTCCATTGGGATAAGAAGACCTGCTGCTCAGAAAGGAGTCGGCATTTGACCCGGGAGTGCTCCGCGAGGCAGACCTCCTGATTGTCTGTTAAGGAAGCAAGTGCTGTGTAGAAGTAGCTTAATAAGCGCCAGATCAGCCAGCATTCAGTTAGCTTCTGTGAACATTTTATTTTCTTTGAAACTGTTACTAAACAAGACAACCTGTTGGCATCTCTGTCCTGCCTTACTGTTCCCGGCCACAATGTATAATAAAAACACCTTATACTGTGTACTTTGGCCTCCTTGCAGGTCATTTTTGGATGTGAGGACTACATGAGAACACTGCCTATCATCACTTTTTGCACTTTTTAATTTGTACGTATTTGCTTTACTCATGATTTTTGTTGACTAATTTTTTTGGCTTCGCTTCCACGCTCATAATCCGTGGCCCTGCTGACAGCCAAGGGGACTGCCCTGTGTCGTGCCTGGGGAGAAACGGTCTTGAAAATACACTCTCCTCCAGTCCTTCCATGGTTGGGGCGTACCGGGAGAGTAAGGGCCCCTAACTGTCCGCCACACTTTCATATGTAAGTGTGCATTATTTATTTGTGTTTTGTATGCTATTTCTTCATTATTATTCTTATTTAAATTACATTTGTTTTTCTTTGCATGTAACTACTTCTTTGATATGTTGTAAACCACTCTGAGCATTTTCCTTTGTATGTAAATGTGCTATAGAAATAAAAGTTGTTGTTTCACAGGGGTTTTTTTGGGAGTCTTTTCATCCATGGAAGGTTTTGCCACCATAACTATAGATTTGATATTGTTTGGATAGATACTGTAGATAGACAGACAGATCTTCTTCCATATCTTTCTGTCCTCATCATCTTGTTCACACCCTGAACCCTGTGACCCTGGGTCACACCCATCACCTGCATGTCCTCTCTCACCACATCCATAAACCTTCTCTTAGGCCTTCCTCTTTTTCTCTTGCCTGGCAGCTCTATCCTTAGTATCGGTTTCCCAATATACCCAGCATCTCTCCTTTGCACATGTCCTAACCAACGCAATCTCGCTTCTCCGACTTTGTCTCTCAACCGTCCAACCTGAGTTGACCCTCTAATGTCTTCATTTATAATCCTATCCATCCTCGTCACACCCAATGACAATCTTAGCATCTTTAACTCTGCCACCTCCAGCTCTGTCTCCTGCTTTCTGGTCAGTGCCACTGTTTCCAACCAGTATGGCATAGCTGGTCTCACTACCATCCTGTAGACCTTCCCTTTCACTCTCGCTGATACCCATCTGTCACAAATCACTCCTGACACTCTTCTCCACCCATTCCACCCTGCCTGCACTCTCTTTTTCACCTCTCTTTCACAATTTCCGTTACTCTGAATTGTTGATCTCAAGTATTTAAACTCATCCACCTTCGCCAACTCTACTCCTTGCATCCTCACCATTCCTCTGACCTCCCTCTCATTTACACACATGTATTCTGTCTTGTTCCTACTGACCTTCATTCCTCTCTAGAGCATAAATCCACTGCTCCAGGGTCTCCTCAAACTCCTTCCTACTCATGCTACAGATCACAATGTCATCAGCAAACAATGAAATGTACTATATAAATGGAAAATATACAGGTTAATTTGAAAGGCACTATATAATATACTAGACAGACATATACTGTTTGTAAGGCACAGATCTTTATTGGTCCCCTTTTTACAGAAGATCTTTAAATAGGTAGATTAGACAACTAACTAGAAAACAACAAAGAAAACCAATGAGAAATACAGAGCTTCAGTAAAAAGCCTGCTGCTTACACAGCACCCGGAAGTCATGATGCTGAACAGAGCACCAGTGCGCTTTGTTATTTATATCACTGCCCCTATTCTAAGCTCCGCCTCATTAGCTTTGGATTGGTTGTGACACTCAGTAATTCATGTAATTGTTCCCACCCACATTTAAGCAGCATTCACTCATGCTTGTCTCCAGACCTATTTGTTATACATCTGACTCTGTGAGACAACTCTTCATTCGAGTCAGTCAGATTTAAAATGAACAGGGCTGGTCTGAATCAAAACTGATTGCTATCCAAAATACTCAAACGGCTCAATGTAATTATCTCATTGATTAGGAGGAGCAATTTTCAAAGCTGTGGACAGATACTTTAATAAACACATTTTCAGACCCCTTTAATGTAATTCAAGGTCACCTTTTCAACAACCAATGGGTTTTCAAATTCCATTTGGTTTGGAATATTCAGAAAGAAACACCTAAATGGCATTTAAAAGTGGCCTTTTAAAGTTTTACACTATTTATATATATAAAGGAGCCCAGTACTTACATAATTCTCAGAGAGGATCTTGACCTTGCGGGCCATACATGTCTTTACTCCTGTAATACAAGTAAATTACATAAGCCTACTGTAAGTAGTCACATGAAAACAATTCAAACCTTTATTTCATTTCCCCTAGAATCACAAGGTGCCCAGGAGTCTGGTCAGCTTCAATCAATTTCAGTGTCTCATACAGTTCTCATCACCCTATTAAAAAAATCCAATGTGGGCCATGCCGTTAGTTTTACAGCTGTAACGTCTCCGAGATTGTTTCATCCTCCTCAGCTTCGATGAGTCACTCAAGACAGACATGTTGGTTCTTTTTAGCCCAGCGTTCATGTGTTTGACCGCAGGATGTTATGGCATGGAACTAAAATACTCAGAAACTTGTATCCTGGACAATAAGCTCTTTTGTACGATGGTACTTTAAAAAATAGAAGCAGGAAAATGTGAAATTGAAGTATTCTATTTAAGGAAAGGGATGTCAGTTGTAATAATCTTATTATGATGTAAATGCAATGCTTGTGAAGATAATCTAGCGTAATAATTGTGTGGCAGGCAGTGCGGTTAAGCCTCAAGGAAGTTAGTTTAGTCATCACCACTGGACTTCTGTGTGACCTGAGCAAAGTTAATCTGCCTGTGTTAATATTGTAAAACCAGTAACGGCGCAGTGCACAATAACGTGCAGTGAATAGACTTGACTTGAGCATTCCTAGTCTTCATCCTCTTTCTATTTATGTTTAGCGTTCATTTGCTCAGAGGATGATGCACTTGCTGATTCCTGAGCGGCTCTTCTTTTCTCCACCCTAGCGGCCTGCTGCTTCCCTTCTTTCATCAGCATCTTTTCACATTAAAACTGATTAAATCAGTGTTTGTGTTGCAATTATTTAGTATGTTTTCTTTAATTTTTCACTTAAATCTTCTATCTGCCTCAAGAATAATTTAAGATATGAGATATAAGAGGTAGGGGAAGTGACAGCGAAGGTGGAGGGGAATGAGAACGGTGCCCGTACACATGTCCAAATCCAAATTGGATTAAATTCATTTTTTTTCTCAGAATTCTACACACAACACCCCATAATGACAACGTGAAAAAAGTTAACTTGAGATTTTTGCAAATTTATTCAAAATAAAAAAATTGAGAAAGCACATGTTCATAAGTATTCACAGCCTTTGCCATGAAGCCCAAAATTGAGCTCAGGTGCATCCTGTTTCCCCTGATCATCCTTGAGATGTTTCTGCAGCTTAATTGGAGTCCGCCTGTGGTAAATTCAGTTGATTGGACATGATTTGGAAAGGCACACACCTGTCTATAGAAGGTCCTACAGTTGACAGTTCATGTCAGAGCACAAACCAAGCATGAAGTCAAAGGAATTGTCTGTAGACCTCCGAGACAGGATTGTCTCGAGGCACAAATCTGGGGAAGGTTACAGAAAAATTTCTGCTGCTTTAAAGGTCTCAATGAGCACAGTGGCCTCCATCATCCGTAAGTGGAAGAAGTTCGAAACCACCAGGACTCTTCCTAGAGCTGGCCAGCCATCTAAACTGAGCGATTGGGGGAGAAGGGCCTTAGTCAGGGAGGTGACCAAGAACCTGATGGTCACTCTGTCAGAGCACCAGAGGTCCTCGGTGGAGAGAGGAGAACCTTCCAGAAGGACAACCATCTCTGCAGCAATCCACCAATCAGACCTGTATGATAGAGTGGCCAGATGGAAGCCACTCCTTAGTAAAAGGCACATGGCAGCCCACCTGGAGTTTGCCAAAAGGCACCTGAAGGACTATCAGACCATGAGAAACAAATTTCTCTGGTCTGATGAGACAAAGATTGAACTCTTTGGTGTGAATCCCAGGCGTCACGTTTGAAGGAAACCAGGCACTGCTCATCACCAGGCCAATACCATCCCTACAGTGAAGTATGGTGGTGGTAGCATCATGCTGTGGGGATGTTTGTCAGTGGCAGGAACTGGCAGACTAGTCAGGATAAAGGGAAAGATGACTGCAGCAATGTACAGAGACATCCTGGATGAAAACCTGCTCCAGAGCGCTCTTGACCTCAGACTGGAGCGACGGTTCATCTTTCAGCAGGACAACGACCCTAAGCACACAGCCAAGATATCAAAGGAGTGGCTTCAGGACAACTCTGTGAAAGTCCTTGAGTGGCTCAGCCAGAGCCCAGACTTGAATCCGATTGAACATCTCTGGAGAGATCTTAAAATGGCTGTGCACCGACGCTTCCCATCCAACCTGATGGAGCTTGAGAGGTGCTGCAAAGAGGAATGGGCGAAACTGGCCAAGGATAGGCGTGCCAAGCTTGTGGCATCATATTCAAAAAGACTTGAGGCTGTAATTGCTGCCAAATGTGCATCGACAAAGTATTGAGCAAAGGCTGTGAATACTTATGGACATGTGATTTCTCAGTTTTTTTATTTTTAATAAATTTGCAAAAACCTCAAGTAAACTTTTTTCATGTTGTCATTATGGGGCGTTGTGTGTAGAATTCTGAGGAAAAAAATGAATTTAATCCATTTTGGAATAAGGCTGTAACATAACAAAATGTGGAAAAAGTGATGCGCTGTGAATACTTTCCGGATGCACTGTATATGTGTACCAAATTTCAAGTCAATAGGTGAAAAGGTTTGTGAGCTACAGGTGATTTAAAACCCTGGACAGACAAATAGACAGTCACGGTAGCGTATTATATATAAAGATATGCAGTGATTAAAGTAAAGCTAAACTGACCAAAGTACTGTACAAAAGAAAAAATAAAACACAAATTAAAATTGCGTGCCAATAGCACACAAGAAAGAGCAAATCACAATATAAAACAATAAAATATAATAAAATGAAAACACACAACCAGATGCAGAAGCAATAACATTTAAGAATAGGCAGTAGAAAAAAAAGTAGGTTTTTAGTTTAACTTTAAAAACTGATCAGTCCAAGGGCAAAGAGGTGCTATGCTTGGGAAAGCAGGTCACCTTTTGATTTCAGTCTGGAGTGAGAAGCCACAAGAAGGTGTTAATTGAGTTAATAACGTTATACATCATTTAAGTAATATGGGGACGTGATTAAAAAGACAAATAAAATGTTAGGTTGTATCATTAAAACTTAAATATACTGTAAATCAGGGACATTAAGCTCAGATTATACAGTGTGAGCCAAAATGAAGTACGTCTCAAATTGGAAAACAATTCTTCAGTGGGTGGCTAAATTAAGACAGATGGGTAGAACGTTGAACAGAAAATCTCCAGGCTGTCCTCAGACAGTACAAATGCCTGAAAACATCCAAACTGTAAGGACATCAATTTTGCAGTCTCCTAGACGTTCATGCAAACATGTCTTTGAGGAGGAGTTTACATGAGGACCTTAATTTCCATCCATACAAAATGATGGTAAGTGCGGGAACTCACTGAGAGAGACTGGGAGAGCCGTAGAGAGTTGTGTGTGAACATTCTGCAAACCGTTCTTCGAGATGCCATCATCATGTGCATTGACGAGGCACATTTCCATTTGAATGGTTGCGTAAATAAGCAAAATGTTCACTACTGGACTAAATCCAATCCTCATGAACTTAATTGGAGACCCCTGAACAGTTAGAGTGTTACAGTTTGGTGTGCCATTGCAGAATTTGGCATTGCAGGTCCTTACTTTTTTGAGGAGGACTCATATGGTGAGGTGATACATGTAAGTTTTGCAGGAGATGTATCCAGGGGAAGCTGATCTCCGTGTGCGGCGATGTCGGGTGGCCTTCGCATTCGCCTGATCTCGCTCCGTGCAATTTCCTCTTGTGGGACTATCTCAAGTCAAAGGTATACACACACCGACCTCAAAACCTTGAAGCCGTCAAGGACGCTATTTGCCATAAAATCTCAGTTATTCCCTTTGAAATGGATGAACGAGTCATGCAAATATTCAGAAATCGTCTTGAAGAGTGTATCGCTAATGATGGCCACCACCTTGAAGACATCATTTTTAAAACAAAGTGTATAACCTTTCTTGTGTTGTAATGAAATGTATTTTACCTTGAAGTGTTTTAGTAGAATAAATGTTTGAAATGCGGTACTTCTGTTTGGCTCACCCTGTATAATACACCAGTAAGACCCCATCTGGAATATTGTGTGCAGTTGTGGTCACCACGCTGTAATACAAGAAAGACATAGCAGCATATGAAGCTGTGCAGAAAGAAAATCAGCCACCTTGCATCCCAGGACTTAAGGACATGTCCTACTGTGAAAGACTCAGAGAGTTAAACCTGTTTAGTCTCAAACAAAGGAGAACACATTAGGGACCTCATCCAGGTATTTCAAATCCTTAAAGGCTTTGATAAAGTAGATCCAGCAGAATTCTTTCAACTTAACGGTAAATCACGTACTTGAGGATGCCACTCGAAATTAAGAAGAAGTGCATTTAGAACTGAAGCCAGGAAGCACTTCTTTACACAAACAATTTTGGAAATGTCGAACAAACTTCCAAGACATGGAGTTGACAGAAACGTTGACAAGAAACTTTTAGGAAGAATCTGGATGAGTTACTGGGACTGCTTAGCTATTAGCTAAATAAACGGCCTTGATAGACTGAATGGTCTCCTCTCATTTGTCAGATTTCTTATGTTTTTTTGTTCCACCAGGGCAGCAGAGTTTAATTACATCAGAAGTGTAAGAGAAGGCCTGACCATGGACTGCATTGAAATCCAACAATAAGACCTTAAAGTGGACCCAGTAATGCACAGGAAGCCAGTGAAGAGAGGTCAGGATGGATGTGATCTCTCTCTCTTTAATTCATCCTTATGCAGTCTATCTGCAGCATTCTGGACCAGATGCAAACAAGCTGAAGAAGATTGACTTAAGCCAGTATAGAGTGAGTTACAATAATCTAATTGTGAGGTAACAAAAGTGTGAAGGACCGTCTCCAAGATATTAAAATAAATTTTAATTATGGAAATCATCCTGACTAGTAAAATATTGGCTTTCAAATCAGAGCTGTCTCAATTATCAAATCTGAGATCAGTGTCAAAAACGAAAACCCGGATTCTTTGACTATGGCTTTATAAATAGAGAGAGAGCTAAGAAAAAACATTTGAGGAAAGGTCGAGGTATCCATGGGGATGACACACAACAACCTCTGTTTTCTCATCAGTTAACACTAGAAAGTTATTGCACATCCATATGTTTATTTTATCAAAGCAGTCATCAAGTGCCAGGATCATTAAACTGAAAAGGGAGATGAAGTTAATAAACATCATAATAAAAGCAAAGGAAGAGATTACTGCATATTTACGAATAATGTCTCCTGATGGAAGTAGATAGAATAAAAAAGGTGGACACCAAAACTGAATCTTGAGGAATACCATAATTGACAGGTTCTGTAGAGGAGTACTCATTCCCAATATAAAGTGTCCTGGTCCTGTTGGTTTAATATGAAGTAAGCAATTTGAGGGAATTTCACTGAATGCCAACAGAATGCTCAAAGCATTGAAGGGGTAAGTTATGGTCAATTGGGTCTATTAATAGATCCAATAGCTTTAAAATAACACCATCTCCAGAGTCAGTAGCCATCAATAAATAGTTAGTAACCTTTGTGAAAGAGGACAAGGACAAGATAAAGATTTGGGGCGATGCTGCAACCCTATATATTATGAAGGCAAACATAAATAATGCTTTTCAGCAAAAAAGAATGTCCCTGAAGATATCTGAAATTAAACTATCCAAGATGACGACACTTCCGGTTAAATACAGGTCAGGCAGGAAGAGGCGGGTCCAATGGGCGGACACCAGAAGTGATATCAGAGGTAGTGAGGTTGTCAGAGAGGCATTAGACCGGGGTTATACTTCATGCGACGCAACACATGGTGCGGCAGACGCTCCTGCTACGCAAGCGTTGTACTGTTTATACTTGCGTGCGCACTTTACGTAAATCTACAGGAATCCACCAGGTGGCAGTGCAAGATATTATCATGGTGAGAAAATGTTTGGCTTCGCTGTGTTGTGAATTGCCTGGAACACTCATTAAATTCCGATGACACCTTACCGGAATATGTCTAAAAAGGATGTTTAATGATTAAATCCATCAGTCCAGGGATTCGTCCATTCCAGCAAGCATTGGGCACGAGGCAGAAACAATCCCTGGATGAGGCATCAGCTCATCACAAGGTGAATACAACTACTCACATACACTTGCGTCATTTTAGTGTCACCAGATCTGCAGGAAACCATGTAAACTCCAGGCAGGGAATATCAGCGATGTGACTCCCTGCAAGACAGTAGCGCTAACGCTCTGCCACTGTGCCACCCCCATGTGTGTAATTATTAACAGTATTCATTATTTAAACGAAATTACCAATTTATCTGTAACATGTAACATACATACTTTAATGCATTTCATCATGAAATTGATATCAAGTATTCTAAATGTGCAGAGAGTTGGAATATCATACATTTAATGTGCTTGATGTGGCGATCTGTAGCTGGTGATCCGTGATGTGAAGCCCTAGAAAAAAAAGATGGCACAGAAGACGGTATGTGAGACTTTTAAAATGTATCATGTCATTACGATCGGGAATATGCGATGCTTGAATATAAAAGCACCACAAATACATCTGTATGTTGGCATTTTGCTTCACCACATCAAACCATTCATCAAACATCGAAGCGCGCACATCGATCTCGTAGGATCCGCAAAGCTTTCTGTCACATGTAGATAGTAAACAGAGACTCTGATGTCACATTCCAACTTTTAGCACACTGCGCCCCCCGACTTTTTGCTGGTACTGCAACTCGCGCACACGTCGCATTAATTTCTGAGGACCTACTCAGAGGATGCATCAAATGAATGCTGGGAATGCGTGGCAGCCATCATGTGGGTGCATACGTGTTCTGATTGTGAAGTATAAACGAGCCCTTAGAATACAGCACCACCTTGTGGATCAGCAAGGGATTACCACCATCAGCTTTTAAGCTGTCACCAAGGTGCATGTGTGTGGGTCTTGACAGCAGTTGAAGCATTCACATCTATTTCGATGTCACAGGTGGCTACACAGTACTTGGATCAGAAAAATGGAAAAGAAAGCAGAGAACAGCAGAGCTTAATAATGATTGCAAATCCATTAAATATATAATGTTTCAACATAATGGAAATGGAAAAAAAATGTAGTTACGTTAAGGCCAAATTTAAGAAGTGGGTTTTTAGTATGTTTCATGGTGTATCTCTATTGGTAATGTTTTCAAATTTTTTTTGTGCATAACTGCAAATGGCCACCTTATCACTTCTTTTCTTAAACAAAAGTGAGAATTAATTTCTCAGCATCTAGCAAGGTTATGAGACGTCTAACTTATTCAATGCTTATTAAATGAAAAAATGCAGTTCTAATAATATCATTAATGTAAAATGTCAAGTTTAGGTCTGAGTCTATGGTAATGTTGTGGTCTGGTAGTCCCAAAGCACCCAATTAAATTCCAAAATCACTTCCAAAACTACCCACTAGAGGGGGACAAAACTATCAAACCCCAGCTAGTAATAAGGGCAAGCACTGAATCTTTATAATATAATTTATTTTAATATTTATAATATATGATATAATCCAATCTTTATAATGCTTTGTAGCGTGCAACGGCTAAAAGGAAATAGCCAAGACACAAGAAAATTCAAAGCAAATAATTCCCAATTCAGCAAATCAAAAAATTATCAAAAAAAAAAGGCAAAAAGTAAAAAAAAAAATCCAGAAATCCAATTAATCACAAAAATAAGTATAATCACACTCATCAACATCATGGCACATTTGAAAGGAACCTCCAGGTACTATGGGAGACACTCCAGATTTAGTTTCTATCGATTGATAAGTGGCCCTGCCTCTTGGGGGACCACCCACAAAACACATGGAACAAAACCACAGCATAGTACACAAATCACAGGATACATGTAAACAATGACCAAAACGTTAACAAAAAATACCTAAAACAATGTGACCCCAGCTGAAATATAACAGACAACACCTACATTCTTTACTTCCACCTTGGCATTTAATGCTAAGGGATCAAGTTTATTAAATTAAATTTTTGTCAACAACTAAGTTTTTTGTCTTTGTTTAGCTTAAGGAAATTATGACTCATCCATTCTGTAATGCTAGGAAGACATTGATTCACAGAGCACAGAACCTCTGGGTCATCAAGTGCTGCAGATAAGACGTTTCCTGCCTTGTGTTTATTATGGCTGGGACAGTCTCTGGGCTCTGCAATTCTTTATTGGATTAAAATGTTATGATATGGTATATATTTTTTTAAATGACATTTTACTAATTTATTTGTAATGTATACGTTTTATTAAAAAGTAAAACTAATGCTGCACAATTGATATTGTTATGCTTGTGTGACGGTCCAAGTCTTCAGAGTCCTGTTGCTCCGTGTTTTTCTATATGGTTGGGAGACACAGACTCTATCCAATGACCTGAGATAAAGACTGGACTGGACTCCTTCGGTACTGCATCTCTTCGGAGAATCCTTGGGCACCGTTGCTTTGACTTTGTGAATGAGGCACATTACCTGCATTGTGAGGGGGCATCAGTTATGGCACTATGGCCATGTGGCATGATTTCCTGAGGACCTGAGTGGCTGGAGAAGGCCAAAGGGACGTCCACATGATACCTGGCAGAAAGACCACGTGTTTGCCTGTGGGGTTACCAACTGGGATCCAGAGCTGTTTCGTCATGTGATGGGTGCGGCAGGCACTGTACCGTTGCATGCTCCCCAACCTGACCTACATAATTGCATATCATAGGGTAAATATCTGCTCACAGCAATGAACATGCCTGTTTTCATAGAATACAAACATTAACCAGTCATAAATGCACTTTTTCCACTTATTATTAGCATTTTTGCATGTTTTCTTTTTCCGGTTCCTGACAGAGACTCAATGCACCATTTTTTCAGTAGAAATACCAAACTTAATACAATTAACAACACAGTTTACAACAACATTATATACAGCAGTAGTGAATTATAATATACAGTATTGAACAAAACACAAAACTATACATTCTGACAATTCACTCCCACCCAGTAACATATCAAGTAAGCCTCTATAAAATAAACATACGTAGGTTGGATGGAGGAACCTGAAGATCAGGTAAAGATATGAGATGACTCAGAGACTGTGCTCAACCAGAATGACTGCAGTTGGAAACAAAACTGTTTCTGTGTCGAGTAGTTCTTGCCTTTAGAGATGGACTAACATTTCCTTGATAGTAATAACTGGAAGAGATGGTGACTCAGGCGAGTGTAGTCTTTGATTGTACACCATATCCAGCAAGTTTCCTGACCTGCTATGCATTTGGTGTGATCAGTGGCAAGGGCACAGGTGAAACACTGCGAATTTCTGGGGTACCACCTCACTAACCCGATTTACTTCTGAACTCAAAATAAAGGGAAAATGATAAGTGAAATAGAACCAATAGGATCAAAAGAACTGAAAATGCAACAAATTAAATTTAAGCCTAATGATATAACGACAGCAGTTCTTAACTCTGCATCAGCCAAGCGAACGGAGGCTAGTCGTCTGTGCCGGCAATCGGAAGGCTGCTGGTTCGAATCCCATAAATGCCAGAAAGTGACTCCACTCCGTTGGGCGCCTGAGCAAAACCCTTAACCTGAAATTGCTCCGCCCTGGGTATGATGTTAACCTGCATCCAGCCCTGCAAACAGGTCCTCCAACTTACAGAGAATACTTGGGGGTTGGTGGCAGGATTGGCACACCAGCCACTGTAAAAAGCCTCACACTGTTCAGTGAGGTGCTGAGGTGTCACCTGTTGCACAGCTGCACTCGGCTCTCAATCCCGGTGGTTTACCGTGTGGTGAGTGTGGTCACAGGCTGTAATCAGTGCATGCTGCTAACCTCCTCTACCTCCTAATGATGAAACACTCCTCAGAGCTCCTACTTCTCCTGTGGTCCTCTCAAGAAAGGTGCCACTTTCCTGGGTTCTGCTTTTTATGTCCCTGGGACCGAAAGGGGTGGGCCCTTAATGTCAGGCTTGGTTTCTCTTGATTTTCTGGGCTGTGGATAAAGGAGAGAAGACTGTTAGCAACAGTGCCCCATCTTACCCGTGAGTGGTATTGCTTACCTTGGCTTAGCTAGTCAAGGAGGTCAAGAACAAGGTCCTCACTAGAGTCCAGTTTTCGGCATACAGCTCTTTCTGCTATCTATATAACATGCTACAGTTTATGTTTCAAGTAATGCATTACCATGCCAGACTGTTGCTGAGACAGATTAAACTATTTTAATTGATGGCAAAAAAACATACGCTACTGATAAGAAGAGTTCAGTTTTCATCCCAGTTTAGATGGTGAGTCATAGTTGTGCTAAGAAATGTAAATGCTTCCACCCTGTTGACAGTGACATCATGTAGAACCAGGGCAGTAGGAGATGAGGAGTGTCTCCTCAAATCCATAGCTACAGCCACTGTTTTCAGTGTATTCAGATTGAGATTGCTGAGGGTGGTGCACCAACTGGCCAGCTGATCCACCTCCCTCAGATGGCACCTCATCCCATTCCCTGATCATGCCAGGCAGGGTGGTGTCATCAGCAAACTTCTCTAGTTCCACAGGTGGGTCACTCTTGATGCAATAATAATAAGGACAGTCTGAGGTGCAACCTGGTGGCATTGGATGGACCAAAACATAATGTCCCAGACGTGTTCTATTGGATTTAGGTCAGGAAAGTGTGGTGGCCAGTCAATGGTATCAATTCCTTCATCCTCCAGGAACTGCCTGCATACTCTCACCACATGAGGCCAGGAATTGTCGTGCACCAGGAGCCACTGTACCAGCATAGGGTCTGACAATGGGTCCAAGGATTTCATCCTGATACCTAATGGCAGCCAAGGTGCCTTTGTCAAGCCTGTAGCGGTCTGTGTGACCCTCCATGGATATGCCTCCCCAGACAATCATTAACCCACCACCAAACTGCTCATGCTGAATGATGTTACAGGCAGCATAATGTTCTCCATGGCTTCTCCAGACCCTTTCACTTCTGTCACGTGCTCAGGGTGAACCTGCTCTCATCTGTAAAAAGCACAGGGCACCAGTGGTGCATCTGCTAATTCTGGTATTCTATGGCGAATGCCAATCGAGCTGCATGCTGCTGGGCAGTGAGCTCAGGGCCCATTAGAGGACATGGGGCCCTTGGGTCACCCTCATGAAGTCTTTCTGGTTGTTTGGTCAGAGACATTCACACCAGTGGCCTGCTGGAGGTCATTTTGTAGGGCTCTGGCAGTGCTCATCCTGTTCCTCCTTGCCCAAAGGAGCAGATACTGGTCCTGCTGATGGGTTATGGACCTTCTATGGCCCTCTCCAGCTCTCCTAGAGTAACTGCTTGTCTCCTAGAATCTCCTCCATGCCCTTGAGACTGTGCAGGGAGACACAGCAAACCTTCTGGCAATGACACGTATTGATGTGCCATCCTGGAGAAGTTGGACTACCTGTGCAACCTCTGTAGGGTCCAGGTATCGCCTCATGCTACCAGTAGTGACACTGACTGTAGCCAAATGCAAAACTAGTGAAGAAACAGTCAGAAAAGATGAGGAGGGAAAATATCAGTGGCCTCCACCGGTTAAACCATTCCTGTTTTGGGGTCATCTCATTGTTGCCCTCTAGTGCATCTGTTGTTAATTTCATTAACACCACAGCAGCTGAAACTGATTAACAACCCCTCTGCTACTTAACTGACCAGATTAATATCCCATAAGTTTCACTGACTTTATGCTATACTCTAATTAAAAAGTGTTCCTTTAATTCTTTTGAGCAGTATATGTAGTATATATATATATATATATATATATAAACAACAGACCATATTAAAAAGATAAGTTTTAGGTTTAGATTTAAAAACAGAAAATTTGGTACAAATACATAGCTCCAAAGGCAGGGCATTCAATAACCGTGTGCCCAATACACTAAAAGCTCTGTCACCCGTAGTTCGCAGTCTACATAGGTGCAGTCATTGGTGTACAGAGAACAGAGAAAACTGAATACAGCACTGAGAGGACCCTGTGCTTAGGGTGAGGGGATCCTGTGCTCATGGTTATGGGCCCTGACTGATAGTCACTCCGTGTTGCATCTGACGTCTGTTCCTTAGACATTATTTTCATTTTGTTTTGTCACCTTCTATGAATAGATTGTGCATATCCTGCTCCAGACTAAACTACCAAGGCCATGGATTTGCACCGTCATGCATGTGGTAAGTAAGGAGTACAACTAAGACTCAGCTGACACGGGACGGTGTTATGTGTTTTAAGGTGTTTGACCGGCTAAAGGGCAACAATGTCTACATTATAAACACAGCCAAGGCAAATATAAATATTTGGTTTAATCATTTATCTTGAAGCTTTACTTCCTCTTCATTTACAAGATTGCTCCAGAAATTTTCAGACGCTGGAAAAGCCACCTTAACAAAATACTATGCCAGAAGTTTGAGAATCGAGTTCCAGCGTCTGATTCATTCTTGGCAATTCACTAAACCTGTCTGTGTGCCATTTGTGAAAAACAAAGCAATTATAATACATCCTGGTCTTTAAAGTTGCCTTGGCAATTATTGGGTGTCTGCCTATATACAGTATATATAATAAAGCAACTCTGCCAATCAGTTTAGCTGGCAGCCCAACCCAGCGGTTGGAAAGTTGGTAGTTGCTGCAGCTTATCTCTTGGTAGCTAAATTATATTCTAAAGAAACCCTGCGGTTTACCTCATTTCCCAGACTGCACTGACACACATTGTTACAGAATGACTAACCACTTGCTCAGATACTTTTGCGTTTGGTTTGTCACATCTCATCAATGGCATTGTTTTGGACAATTTCTTTACCGTATGTTGATGCCAATATATTTTGTAACTTCTGTGTGGTAGATTGGGTGGAATGGTGGCACATTAGTTATGAGTCCTGCTCAAACAGCAGCTTCAGATTACAGAGATCTCTGTCCTCTACCAAAATGGAGTGTGAATGTCTCTGTGTCAGTTTGTTCTTTAGTGACCCCATCAAGAGTTTGTGTAGGGTAGGATACTCCCTCGACTCAGGACTCCTACTTAGGACGCCGACTCAGGCTGCTCTGTTCATGACAGTGTGTCGACTAAACACACAGATGTATCAGGAAGGCCTGCTTTGCACCGTCACAAAGGGAACAAAGACCAGCAGGCACGTAATTTTCAGTATTTTTTACTAAATGATTTTACCCTTCCAGATATACACATAAACCTGCAACAGTTGTAACTTAGTCCTGAACAAACATAACATTTATCTTTCTTCTTTAAATATAACATTTAATTGCAAAAACTGAACTTAACTCTGCCATAATGGAATCAGAAATAACTCTGCTTTAATGTGCCGCACCATGCTGCCATCTGCCCACCAGCTATTGATCTAAACACCCATATGCCCACTGCATCCGCTTCCACTATTTGCAAATTTGGATGGCTCTGACTTTCTTACAGTTTAACTTTAGGCTGGAAAATAAGTAAGCTTTGGATCTCCGCCACCCTGAATTGAAATTAGTTGATTTAGAAAGTATTTAGACTTCTTCACTTTCTGAGCAATTTATTATGCTATAGATTTAATTTTGAATGGATATATTTGTCATTCCACATACACTTGATATCCCATAATGACATAGTGAAGACATGTTTTCAGAAAGGTGTGCAAATTAGTGAAAAATTAAAAAACTCTCATGTCTTTTTCAGAACCTTTTTCTGGGGCACTCCAAATTGTGGTCCTGGGGTATCCTTCTTGCTTTGATCCTCCTT
The DNA here is from genome assembly GCF_016835505.1 of Polypterus senegalus. Lineage (NCBI taxonomy): Eukaryota > Metazoa > Chordata > Cladistia > Polypteriformes > Polypteridae > Polypterus > Polypterus senegalus. The sequence goes on from NC_053154.1 coordinate 26,468,784, forward strand.
GAGATGTGTCTAGAACTTGATTGAAGCCCACCTGTGGCAAACTGATTGGGCATTGTTTAGAAAGACCCACCCTTGTGTATATACGTTCCCACAATCCACACCGTGTGGCGGGTCAAACATCAAGCTGTGAAGTCCAAGGAACTCTCTGTAGTCCACTGCAATCAAATTGTGGTAATGCATAGATCAGGGCAAGGGGATAAACCCATTTTTAAGCCATTGAGTGTTCCCAGGAGCATAGTGGCTTCAATATTTATAAAAGGAAGATGCCTGTGACCACTGGAGTCTTTTCCTAGAGTTGGTCAACCAGTCAAACTGAGCAACCAGGCAACAGGGCCTTAGTTATGGGAGGTGGTTGTTCTTCCAAACATGTTATCGCATTTCAGCAGCACTCCATCAATCAGGTTATTTATGGTAGAGTGGCTAAAAGGCATGTAACAGATTAAAGGACTCTGAGAGCTTTAGGACAAACATTCTCTGGTCTGATGAGAAAAAAATTAAGCTCTTTTGAGTAGAACTCCAAGCAATGGGTTCTGGTGAAGACCAGGGACTGCTCATCATCATCCTGATACCATTCCTATTGTGAAACCTGGTGGTGGTAGCATTATGCTATGGGGTGCTTCTGGGTGGCAGGGACAGGGAGACTGGTCAGAATTGAGGGATGGGTGAAAGCAGCCAAACACAGAGTGGTCTTTGAAGAAAACCTGCTCCAGAATCCACGTGACCTGAGGTTGGGGAAACGGTTCACCTTTAAGCATTGTGGTATTAGCGCCGACACGACACAGACTCACAGTGGAGGCACGTAAAAAGTATTTTCTTCAGCCGTGGGACACGTCTTCCCTGTGCCCTACTGGTCCTACTGGCCCTACACAGTCCCCAAAAGCACACACACCACACTCTTCTTCCTTCACTCCCCTCAGGCAGCTTCGTCCTCCTCCTCCCAACTCTGGCGCCCTCAGCAGTGGCTATAGACTCCCTTTCTAGCCGACCAGGTGGTAATTAACCCAAATTAGGCTGCGTTGCTGCCCACACGGGCTCAGGAAGCCTTGCAGCTCCCCCTGGTGGTGGCCACGGAGCCCAACAAGGATGAGCTCAGGTATTCCAAGATAATGGCCCCGATATAACCCAGGGGCGCTGCCACCAAGTGTTCCAAGGGACGTAGAGTACACCCCATGGCATGGCTGCTCCCCCGGATGCAGTGTTGAAGGGGTATCCTGGCTGGGCATGGGTCCTGGCCATCCGCCACGGCATGAATAATGACCTGAACAATACAGCCAAGACAATGCTGGACAAATCTCTAACTGTCCTCATGCGGCCCAGACTTAAACCCCGTAAAGCATCTAAAGAGAGATCTGAAGATGGAAGTTTACAGAACGTGATAGGATCTGCCAGAAACAACAGCAGACACGTCCCAAATCCAGGTGTGCAAAGCTTTTAGAGGCTTACAGAAGAAAACTTGAAGCTCAATTTGCAGCCAGAAGGGCTTTTCAAAGTACAGAATTAAGGGTCCTGAATACTTCTGTGAATGAGAGATTTCAGCTTTTGATTTTTAATACATTTGAAAACTTTTCAGAAAACATGTTTTCACTTTCTCATTCTGGGTTATTGAGTATAGCTAGATAGGCAAAAGGTAAAATGTATCTGTTTCAAATGAAATCCACAACACAATAAAAGTGTGCAGAATGTGAAGGGGTTGTCTGAATGAGTCTTAAATCCACTGTAGGTGTTTCCTTTAAGATGGCATAACAGTGCTGAAGCCCACCCACACATGCTTTCACATGGGCCCCACCCTTAATGGCTCCTGTTTCATAACAACCAGACATCAAAATGGTGATACTTAACAAAATCACAAGTGTCTTGATATGGCTTTTTCTTTTGTAAGTGGTCCCAGGCTTGTAATTAAACATATGTATCAGTGTTAATGTACCTGTATATTATCAAAGGCAAAAACGGCCAAAACACCAGTTCATCACAGGGCGCATTCACACACAGGGTCGCTGTATTTTCCCAAAATTACCAAAGTTCTGCAGCTTCATCAGGCTTAATGGGATTTTGGCAAAAAGTGACACGTTGGAATGATTCCATTGACAAAACGTCTTTGTTTTTAAAAGCTTTAGTAAAAATTCAAAGTGAAACACAAAAATAAAGGAAAAACTGATGTAGCAAAGAAAGGAAAAGTTCTTGTTTAAAGCTTATATACCTTATTTCACTCTTTAAGTTACTTATACAGTTGAACCATACCTAAACGGTCAGAAAACTGTATTCCTATCCCAGTTCATGCTGTAAATGGGTCTTTCAGTCCCGGCTAGCACTGGGACCCGTTCTAAAGAGCAACTGTTAATTAACAGTTATAGCAAGAAAGTTCTATCTCTTATTAACTTACAGGGGGTAAAAGGCTATACCATTGTCTATGGCAGGGATGGGCAGTGTTGGCCCTGGAGAGCCGCAGTGGCTGCAGGTTTTCATTCCAACCCAATTGCTTAATTAGAAACCAATCCTTGCCAATCTCAGATTATTATTTAATTTTATGGCTGGTTCAGTCTGCGCAATGTAAAGCTCTTATATCCGTTCTAAGGATATCATCCAAATGATTTGAAGCCTAAAATGGATACTTTTCAGTCTGTCACATTTTTCTATTAAGTGTTTAATAAAGTCAAACAGTGCATGATGAACACGCACAGATATACTTGGAAAAAAGCTAGATGAGGAACTGCTGGCTGCTTTGTCTTTTACATCTTATTGCTAATAAGGAACCATTAAAACACTGAATGCAGTAGTTTAAGATTGAAATTAGCAATTAAGGGTGGAGAACCTTAACCACTAAGATGAAGCATCAAAATGTCACTTAAGCAATAAGTGTTTCATCAGCAATAATTGACTTCTTATTAAGAAATTGAGTTGGAATAAAAACCTGGAGTCACTGTGACTCTTCAGGACCGATATTGCCTACCCCTGCTCTATGGCAATGAAAGAAAATTATATTCTATTCAAATTAAGTAAACAATGGAAGGTTATGAGTTTAAGTTAAAGCATTAACTATCTAAGACAGGCCTGTACATTTCCGGCCCCTAATTGTTTAGGCAGGGGCAGAGACAATTACTATATTTTACTTCGTTAAGAGCCACAAACTATAGTTTTACATTGTGGTGGGCGGCCGGATCACATGCCTGGCCGGGACACGCCTTCTACTTAAGTTGCGGGGGAGCAGCCAGGGGCACCTCAGTACCTCCCCCGGGACGCTTTGTGGCAGCCTCCCTGGCTCATGATGGTGCCTCAGTTTCCCGCAGGGTTTCATGGGAGTTGGAGTGCTCCCCAACCCTGTGGAGATCTGGGGTGGCCACCAGGGGGTGCTGCAGGGATCCCGGGGCCAACTTGGACACCTCTACAGCCCTTCCCGGAGGTGCACTTAGCACCAGCTGATTCAGCACCTGGAGCACTTCCGGAAGGACGATAAAAAGGGCCTGCCTCCCTTTAAAGGCAGCCAGAATCGGGAGGAAGAGGTCGAGGTTGACAGGGAGGAGTGGTGGTGCAAGGTGGAGACTTGTTGGTGTGGAGTTAAGTGCTTTTGGGACTATGTATTGCCTGTGGGGTTCACGGGGACGACGTGCCCCACAGGTGAAGAAAAATAAAAAGTCTTTGTGTGTTGACACGTGTCTCTGTCAGTCTGTGTCAGTCTGTGCTGGGTTGGGTGCAATATAGCGCCTTTATCACAACTATTAACTATTGCTATTAAATCACTAGCAATAACACTGCAAGCAACCATTTAAAAATGTCTTATTTCAAACGTTGGCTGTTTCTTGAAGCAGATACAGTTTATTCCCAGGTCTGTCCAGTGTGCTGGTCTGCACACAAAGTCTTCTGACTGCATCTTTGTCATCTGGCATTGTCTTGATGACTCACCCCATTAACCTGGAACTGCAGGGTGCAGCCTCATCTACGATTAAAACAACATCTCCTGGTTCAAAATTTCTTCTTGGTGCACTTGAAGTATTAGCAAGTACACTTTAGAGCATCTTTTACAAACCAATTCAAATTAAGCAAACACTAATATGAGTTTAACTTAAAGACTTAACTTTCTAAGATTGGCTCGTACACACAGTATTAACAGTAAAGTAATTCAATATAAATGAACTGTGCCACCATACTGCCGTGGTATTTTTAACTTTTGTGAATAAAACATACTGTAGTGACATTCTTTTATTTGCGCAATCCAATTCTGAATCTTGTTTAAGCCTGTGAACTCTACCTGCTCAATCTGTTTCACTAATAAGGAGGAGGGAGTGCCCACTCACTTCCGCAACTACAGGTGGTGCAACCGGGTGTTAGGTGAGCAGTTCTTAGCGATTTCTAAATCTTGGGAGAGAGACAAACTTTATTAAAGGCGTGGAGTTTGTAGCGAACAGAACATATGATTATGGAGACAGCACAAAGTTGCCCTAGAAATATAAACAGAAAAACAAAGCTCTACTGCCTCAATGGTCCCACTAGTACAGGTATCTGCACTGCTCTTTAGGTGAAATGGCTTCAGCTTCTTACAACCAAGACGTTCACAAAGGTATTAATCTCTTGTTCCTCTTGCCCTTATGTCTGGCCTTCCTTCCTTCCTTGCTTTCATCTTCCTACATGGCCAACAGCCAAGCCCTCTTTGATTACTGAATTGATGCCTTTTATGGACTTATGTGCTTTCTCCTACTCACATTCTCAGTGTCTGGTTGCACAATACACGTATTATGACTATAACAACTGTACTTCCAAAAGGCAGAACTTTTATGCTGCTGGCCTTTCATTCTAATGCACCCACCAGCACAGCTCTCATTCATCCTCCTCTGGGATCAGCAATGTCCTGAAATCCTCCCTGGCCTTTAAGCTAGCCCGTAATGATCTAAAGTGGAACTACACCACCTCAACCACTTGACAGTTTCAGGGTTAAGCAGACATCTTGGCTTTTGGGTTACCTGTTCTGTGATGTCAGCAGGCTGCTGCCAGTCCCCTGCCTCTGTCTATTGTTCCAAGAAAGTCTGGTTTTCCTAAACGTATAACTTGACCTCTTTCTGTCCAGAGTGAGATGTCTATTCTAAGTTAAAGTTCACGCAGACAGGTCTTAAGTCTGTCTAGACACACTGGCATGCAGAGAGAGATGCTCTCTGATTAACAGTCTGCTTATTCCAAATCATCCATGGCCCAACCACCCTTTGCCAGTTGTGTAAACCCTCTTTTCATCTAATTTCTGAAAGTACTTTTTCTGGTGAGGGTCACAGTAGCAGCAAGCCAAGAAGGACATCCCAGACTTTCTTGTCTCCAGCTACAGATTTGAGCTCTTCTTGGGATATCCACAGGCATTCCCAAAACAGCTGAGTGATATAACCCTCTCTATTGTGTCCTGGGTCTGTCACAGGGCTGAGTTGGACAAGTCTGGAGCAGCTTGAGGGGGAGCCAGCAAGGGGGCATCCTTACCACATTTTCAACCCACCTCAGTTGGCTGGGCTCAATCTATAGGAGCAGCAACTCTACTCTGAGGTTCTAAAGAATCCCTGAGCTTCTAACCATATCATCAGGCTTGTGAGGATAGAGGGTGAAATAAATGGAGCAAAATTTAAAATCCTGGAGGAAAACCTGATTCAGTCTGCAAGAAACCTATTCCAGGGGAGAAGATATGTTCTCAAGCAAGACAAAAACCCTAAGCAGAAAGCCAAAGCTACTCAGAAATGTCCATAACTTGGCCGAGTCAGAGTCCTGGCCTCAATTTAACTGAGAATTTGTGTCTGAACCTGAAATAGGCTGTTCACTCTGTAGGACAAAGTGGGAATTACCCATTCTGATTAGCTTTAGTGGCACACCAGGCCTGTTAAGAGACACCTTTAACAGGGAATTTAGCAGGGATGAACGCATCCGGCTGTGCCTTCCTCCGCTTGCATTCCAAACTAAGTGACAGAACTCTGTCTTGTACCAGGATCTGCCCTGACTTCATCTGATAACAAAGGTGCAAATCAGAGTTTCACTGACATCTCTCCTGAGTCCCCTGTGCAGACCTCTTGAGCCAGATGGCATGACATGGACTCAAGCAAGAGATGACAACCAAGATGTCCAGGAGAAATCACCTATTAGAAAACACTGATTTTATAACTGGGAGTGACTTTAATCCAATTAGGTCCAACCTTCCTTTAAAACCACATACACCTCACCACTCAAAGGAAGAAGAGGAGAGAAAGACAAGTTAAGAGAAGTTCAGAGATTCTCTCAGGGATGGGGATATTTGGAATACGACCTTCTGAAACCCGGTCTCTGAACCCTAAGAGGTTATGAGCTGCTCTTCCTTGGACAGCTGAATCCGACAAACTTATCTTTGTGGCTCAGAAGGTGAGATACCCAGTCGGTCAAACAAAAGCTGTGTGCCAATAATCTGCCAAAAGTCTGAGAATGAATTACTTCAAGAAAGAAACTTCATATCTAGACTCTTGGGCCAGAATGAGTGAGGCCTTTTCTCTGTGAAGTGACAAAGGACAGCAGAAGGCAAGCTGAGGAAGCAGCAGCACTGCACTGAGAAGAGGAAGAGTGCACTCCAACGTTTGAAGAATCCTCAACTTGAACCCAGAGCAACAACAAAGCAACAACTCCACCCAACACTGGACATCATCTTTGAAGACTCGGTATAGTAAAACTATTTATCTGTGCCAAGATAAAGCATTAACTACAAATACAAGCAAACAGCCAATCTGTACGTTATGTGTTTGTCTAGTCTGTCTGCATCCAGTCTTATATGTCAGTATTCAGTATATATGCATGTATCATACTTCTATAATCCTTGTGTTTATTAATAAAATGTAGTGTGACAATGGTGAGGTCTACAGTAGGGGTGACGTATGCATTCAACGTCGGATTACATCAGGGATCAGCTCTGAGCCCTTTCTTATTTGCAATGGTGATGGACACGTTGACAGACGAGATTACACAGGAGTTCTCGTGGACTGTGATGTTTGCTGATGACATTGTGATCTGTAGCGAGAGTAGGGGGCAGGTTGAGGAGACCCTGGAGAGGTGGAGATATGCTCTAGAGAGGAGATGAATGAAGGTCAGTAGGAACAAGACAGAATACATGTGTGTGAATGAGAGGGAGGTCAGTGGAATGGTGAGGATGCAAGGAGTAGAGTTGGCGAAGGTGGATGAGTTTATATACTTGGGATCAACAGTACAGAGTAATGGGGATTGTGGAAGAGAAGTGAAAAAGTGTCAGGAGTGATTTGTGACAGAAGGGTATCACCAAGAGTGAAAGGGAAGGTCTACAGGATGGTAGTGAGACCAGCTATGTTATATGGGTTGGAAACGATGGCACTGACCAGAAAGCAGGAGACAGATCTGGAGGTGGCAGAGTTAAAGATGTTAAGATTAGCACTGGGTGTGAAGAGGATGGACAGGATTATAAATGAGTACATTAGAGGGTCAGCTCAGGTTGGACGGTTGGGAGACAAAGTCAGAGAGGCGAGATTGTGTTGGTTTGGACATGTGCAGAGGAGAGATGCTGGGTATTTTGGGAGAAGGATGTTAAGGATGGAGCTGCCAGGTAAGAGAAAAAGAGGGAGGCCTAAGAGAAGGTTTATGGATGTGGTGATAGAGGCCATGCAGGTGATGGGTGTAACAGAACAAGATGAGGAGGACAGGAAGATATGGAACAAGATGATCCGCTGTGGTGACCCCTAACCGGAGCAGCCGAAAGAAGATGAAGAAGTTGCTGTTCCTTAAAACAAGTGTGCCTCAGTTACATTGATACAAGTCTAAAAGCCAGAGACCACCATTTCCTACAACAGAAAAAAGTAAGCTAAATTAAGTAGGAGGCCTTCCCAAAGTATTGGATTAATTACTGGTACTGCAGAAGGCAAAATTGATAATTAATTAACCAACTTAACATTTCTTTTTCATATCCCACATTATTATGGCATTTTCTTGAGTGGGTGTCTTACTGATAATTAATCATAAAAAAATCCTACAACTCACAATGCCCATGCAACCTTGAGTGGTTTTACAAAGAAGAATGTGGAGAAATGGCAGTGGGGTGATAAGCGAAGCTGAGAGAGACCTGGGCACATGGAATGAAGGCTGTCATGGCCACCAGATTTAGTAAAGACTGACTTGAAGGGGGTGATACTAATGCAGTTAGTTAGGTTAGGAGCACGCGCTGATACAACGTATTGCCGCACCCACCACATGACAAGCCAACTTAGGATCCCAGATCAGGACCGGGTGACACCTCAGCACCACACTAGCTCAGATGGAATGGAACAGGTGAGGTTTATTTTTATGGCGGCTGGAGTGCCAATTCTGCCACCAACCCCTAGGTTTTTCCCTGCAGGTTTGAGGGCCTACATGCTGGGCTGGATGCAGATTAACATCATACCCAGGACGGGGAAATTGCAGGTTAAGGGCCCAACGGTGTAGAGTCACTTTTGGCATTTACGGGATTCGAACCAGCAACCTTCTGATTGCCAGTGCAGTTCCCTACCTCAGAGCCACCACTCTGTTTCAGATTTGTAATTAATTTAGGGTACCTTGACATTAGAGTCTCTTCTTGTTGATTATATTCCAATAGCCAAATTAAATCCTTTATGTTGTATAACAATAAAATGTGAAAACTTCCAAGGGAGTGAATACTTTTGTGAATACTTTTTTGTCAAAATCAACAGGAAGCTAGCTTCTCACCTCCAGAAATACATGAAATACTTCTCAAACAAACCATCAATGGTTCTTTTGTAGAACGCCTTCCTATAGCAAACACCACTAATGAGTACAAGTCCATAGCACAATTGTTTTCCCATGATGTGTTTTACAGTTAAAGCCCAGGCAGGCTAAGTGACCCCTCAGTGTCACACCAAGGGTCTGAGGTGTGAATTAAGCTGGTAAACGTGAGGTTTAGAGCTGAGTTTATTTTCCATTACTTCAGAAAAGTGTAAATTAAAAGGGAAATGGCAAAAGAAGTGTAAGCATTTTAAGCTTTAATAAAAAAGTACAAATTACAATGAATTTCATTTTTCTGCAGATCTGATAACTAAACAATGAGATCAATTAAAAATAAGACAGATGCACTGATTGTGAATTTGTTGGACTAAAAACATGCATCCATGGGGTCTCCCAGGTCTAAAGTTGAGAAAGTTGAGGTGTTACCTATACTTTGGCATGGACACCAAGCATGGCCTGCTGGGATGGCTCAATGTTCCTTATCCAGCCAGGAGGCCCATTTAATAGAAGGACAGGGGTGACCGATACAATAGGTGACAGTCTTCCTGGGCTATGGTGCCTACGTGGATACCTGCAGGACAGGCTGGGAATTGTACTCCATGGGTGCCACCAGGGGGAGCTGCAGGGACAGACCATCGCTATTTTAAGGAACTTCTGCCTGACCCAGATGTGCCTCCAACATGTAATGCAGTAGCACCAGAAGCACTGGCATAAAGGAAACCACTCAACCTCATCCAGGGAATCAGAGTCGGGAGAGGAGCTGGACAACAGTCGCCTGGATGAGTGAAACGAGAGGAAGACAGAGAGAATAAGATGAATTGTGATTGTGCTGTGTTTATGAATAACCCGCAAAGGCATTTATTAAAAATACATGTTTATTTGAGCTTGTTGTTGGTGTATTGGAGGGTTTGGAGGGCACAACTGTAACTAATATGACAAGCAAAATTGCAGAATGCAGCCAAAACACAGACAGGACATCCATGACTAAAGTGAATTGTTGTACAGTAAGGGAAACACTGATGCTTGGAATTCAAATATGACTTTCTGTCATATGAAAGAACACTATGGAAGAATAATTAATGCAGGCTGCATGTCTAATGAGATTATTTGTGTGTCACATGTCTGCTATTAGTTAATCGTTCATTTTCTTCAAGACTAGTCAAACACGTGGACCTCCGGTCCTCAAATGAAAGCAAAGTGAAAACATAATCAGAGATATGGGAAAGTGGAGGTCAACAAAGCCTTGGTCATGCGTAAAAGTGCTTAGGAAGTATATTTTAATGTCTTGAACCTGTCTGGCGTCTGTCTGCCCTTTTGGTTTTCTTGTTCTTCTGCTAGCCTTATATTTCTAAATGCTCGGGCAGCCTGTTAGCGTCAATGAAATCCTGAGCTTTTCAATGCAAATGAGGAGATATGTCTTTATTTTCAGGCCATGAAAGTCTTTGCCTCAGTGCTTCATCTGAACACGTGTGCACCGTGTCCGGGTGGACTGGCAGTAGATGCTGCAAAGGATGAAAACGATAAGGAGCTGTAGATACAGTGTATGTGTTCTAAATGGTGTCTTCTTGCACTTCCTGTGAAAGTTCTAATGTCTATGAGTAGTTCTGGTAATTCATATAGTAGATCAAGGAGCAGTTTTTCACTGGCGGTGGGCCACAATGTCAGTGCGCTGCTCAATGGCCCTGTATTTAAGGTGACCTCTTACTCTGGTATGTGCGGCAGTGTCCCACTGTCTCATCATTCCTCAGTCATCGTCAGTGATACAACTCCTACATTTGGCTTGATGCTGAGCTGAGGTCACAGATCTTCTTGTTTTTCATGGTATATCAGCATGTTTGAGTTTATTTGATTTTTGGTTCTGTCGTAAATGACCAGTCTGCTGTAAGGACCTGAGCAGGCCTCAGTTTGCACAAGGAGCTGTCTGTATATGTCATGGCTGCTTTCTTTATCCTACAGTTGATGTGCATCTGATTGACCTGGGCAATGTGCTTCTCTGTCTGTTCTCTGTGCATGCACAGCTGTTCTTTACCTGCCAGCCATTGTGCCTGCCCATACCACAGATTGCCGTGTGAAGGACCCACAGCCCCCAATTAGATAATCGGCACCTCCAAATTATATTGGTCATGTCATGCATAACAAGCTCTTGATTAAGACCCACATCAAGTTTCAAGGCTCAGTTGTTTGTAAGTTTTTGTGTGACAAACAGAAACCCCCAAGAAATTGTATACATTGTGACAGATGTCCGGGGACATTGCAAAAACGGGACACCGGGAGAAGGGAAGGACCAGAAGAGGAGCGGTATTTTCCCTGGAACATAAGAAGGCAGCCTTCCTTGGTTGCATGGGGGTCACGAAGCCAGCATGCTCAACCCTGTGGGGGGATGTCGCCACCGCCAGGGGGTGCCTGGACAGCTCCGGAACAGTGGCCAGCAGCACTTCTGCCACAACAAGAAGTGCTGCCAGAAGAGGAGCTGAACTTGTATGCAGCACTTCCGACACACCCGGAAGTGCTGCCAGACATTAATCAAGAAGCACCTGGAGCACTTCCGGGTGCAATGTAAAGGAGGCTGCCACACTCCACTGGGGGCTGGAGTTGGGAGGGAGCAGACAGGAGCTTACTAGTGAGGAGGAGAAGGTGGCCGAAGAGGAAAAAGAGATAGAGAAAGGGGACAGAGAGCTGTAAATACTGGAGGTTGATGCATTGTGTTGATTCTGTTGGAAGAGGAAAAGTGAATAAATCGTATGTATATTTGGCACATTTGGTGTCTGTCTGTCCGTGGCCGGGCTGATCTTTACAACATATAGAAGAAGATGAGGAGTATTCAGTGATCTAACTGAACTACAGTCAGTGCATCCAACGTTTCCCGAGGACCTCTTAAACTGCTAACCTGGTGTTGGTGCCGTGGAAGGGTTAGGAGGGTTAAGTGGCGCTCCAGTTATAATACAACATATAGATATGAAGAGACCTATGGTGGTCCATAGTCATTAAAAACACTATTAATCACTGGGTGCCAAACCCTTTTGGCTCTAGAAAGAAACTTTTAAAATTACCACTGGACAGGGTGCCAGTCCACCAGACCAGTCCACACACAAGGGCCGATGTAGCATTGCCAGTCCACCTGACTTGCATGTCTTTAGATTGTGGGAGGAAACTCACACAGACACAGGGAAACATACAAACTGCACACAGTGAGGGCCCGGGACACAAACTGAGGTCTCTTTACTGCAAGGCAGAAGTGCTAACACGGCACCACCACTAACACTGTGTATTTTGTAATTTTCTCTTAGACTGTGAACAGCCATGTCCTCTTTAATTACAGAACAGAAGGTAGCCTTAAGCTCTTCTTCATTCCAGGGCTCAAACATAGCATGATGATTGAATCTCATCAGTTTCTAAACAGCAAAATAATTCAAAGAATTTAAAGTATGATCCCCATGCCCCTGAAGGGACAAATTTTTATGGCATGCTATTAAATCATCTTAAAACTTTCAAAACCTTTAATTATAAAGATTTCCACAGGAAAGTGTAAAGGATTTTAAAAGGAAACCAGAAGAAAAGATGTGGTCAACAGATAGAAATGGATTGAATACCAGGAGGACAAGAATTTCAGCCCCCAAAACTAAAATGCGAGACAAGACAATCAGAGTCAAAATAACCATAAGCAAAAGTATTAAACACGAAAGATCATTGCAAACATATTAGAAAAGCAAAATTTGTTTCTTTTGAGTCTGTGAACTTAGATATGGACATGACTTTGAGATGAAACCTTCACTCTGTTGTTAAAGTTGTGAATGATGGTTCATGACCTCAATGGACACATCCCTAAGAACAGCAGCTCAGAAATGGCAACAGAAACAGTCCAAAAATATTCACAGAAAAAAAAATGAATCTTAACGGGAAAAAACTAATGTCACCACTAAAATCCTTGGGGAAGAAAAGCAACAAATCAAATGCAGATTCATACCCAATGAGCCAGGGATGGGTGAAAAAATTGAATTAAGATAAAATACCCAACATTCATCTTGGTTGGCCAGGCTCAATTCATTCAGATAACCAAACGTATTTTGTAGGAGGTGAGAAATTTCATTGTTGTTAAACGTACTGATTTCATAGAACATGAAACAGACAAAGGCTTTAAAATGAGTTGAGTGTGGCAGGGGTTGGTGGTTTCTGGAAGCTTTAAAATGACCGTTTTCAGCACGGAGATGCATCCAATTAGTTTGTAAATGTTAAGATTACAGTGATCCCTCGCTATATCACGCTTCGACTTTCGCGGCTTCACTCTATCGCGATTTTTTTCTCATACACGCCTACATCACTACGCATGCGCTTTCTGAGAACTTTTATCTAAACCCTACAATGGCTCCTAAACGTGCTGCTTTTTCTAAGCCTTCTGACAATAAAACTAGGCGCCGGAGGAAGATGCTTACTTTCCAGGAGAAGGTGAAACTCTTGGATATGATTAAAGATGGCAACACCCTACAAAAGCCTCCTCACGCATATGAAAAGACAGCACCAGCAACTGCCTATCAAGATGTTCTTCAGCCGCGCACCCAGACACCCACTGCCTACTCCTAGTACTCCTTCAGCGGAAGAAGACAACAACGCACCTGCTGAAGATACTGCACCACCTCTGAAGACTCTCCTACTGAGGTCGTAACCTTCATAGGTTAGTGGTTGTGTGTAAGAACTGTGTGTGTTTGTGTGCAATTAAATGTACAGTACAATAATCTACTATATAAAAGCGTTCGGGATTGTCCTTCCGTCCCGTGAGTACAAAGTGTAGCGGTATTCTGCTTATTACAGACTTACTACTTGCGGCTTGAGGTACGAAGCGACGCAATGTGAGCAGAGTTCTGGTGCTCTCATTGTTCCCTTGCTTTTGTGCGCGATGCGCTGGAAAAGTAGACAAAATTATGTCTCTGGAAATAATTAATGTTGATGGAGTACAAATGCCTCACCGCGTAGTAAATATCAGGGGAGATGGTGCTTGCTTATTCTCATCTATAGCTTATTTAGTACATGAAACTCCATCTTTAGCGGTACAGAGTCGGGCTGACATTGTACGACTTTGGACAGGCACTTGAGGGGATAAAAAAAAAACGTAGGTTTTCGGGAGATGTTATGAATGGGCACTTTGATGTTCTCATTCCCTACACTTACATGCCTGATGTACACATGGAGCACAAAATTGAGGATAAAAGTCGGTCACCTTAAAAGGCGAGTGCGCCTAGTAATATGATATTTGTAACGTCTAATATGTCTTATTTTCTCTTAGTTTGTCTAATATATTGGGTAATACGAGTGTAATGGTGACTAAAGGGTGTTATTTCATGTCTAGAGGGCTCTAATAATGTTAAAAAACGTATTTAGAACGTCGTAAACAGGTTTTCTATACTCTAACTGCGAAAATATTCGATTTATAAATAAAGAATCCTACTTCGTGGAAATTCATTTATCACGGTAGAGTCTGGAACGGATTAACCGTGATAAAAGAGGGTTCACTGTACAGCAGTGTCCCATTCCACCTTTTGATTTTATTTATTATTGTAATATTATTTTGGTCTCCTTCTTCTGCCCTATTTTCATGTTGTTTTATGTTGTGTATTGTGCAGAGGTAGCAGAGTTAAAGATGCTAAGATTTGCACTGGGTGTGATGAGGATTGACAGGATTAGAAATGAGTACATTAAAGGTTCAGCTCAAGTTGGACAGTTGGGAGACAAAGTCAGAGAGGTGAGATTGCGCTGGTTTGGACATGTGCAGAGGAGAGATGCTGGGTATATTGGGAGAAGGAAGCCAAGGATAGAGCTGCCAGGCAAGAGAAAAAGAGGAAGGCCTAAGAGAAGGTTAATGGATGTGGTGAGAGAGGACATGTAGGTGGAGGGTGTAACAGAGCAAGATGCAGAGGACAGGAAGATATGGAAGAAGATGATCTGCTGTGGCAACCTGTAACGGGAGCAGCTGAATGAAGAAGAAGAAGATTGTCCAATAGGATTCTGCAGACATTCTGGCTGCTGTTAATTGAGGTGAGTATAAAAGAGCAGCAGTTGCGTCAGCTTTTGCTGTGATGTTAGTTAGTGAAACAAACCGCATTCTTCTGCGTGATTTTGTCCTCTGCCTTTGGTTTATAAGTTTCAGAATTTTACATTTCTTGCTTTAGGATTGCTTGGTTTTAAATTCTAGTTTTGAATTTTGTTCCTGAGTTTTTGGATTTAAATAATGGCTTCAGTTCTATTACTGTTACCATTGTTGCAAATTTTTCTATTTAGCTTTAATTATTTTCTATTTTGCTATTTGAACTTGCTTTGTTGCTTATCATTCAGCTTAGTTATTGATTCATTTTTGTGTTATTTTCAGTTTTATTTAAGTGATTAGTTCTTGCCTAATTTGGAACTTTTATCTGATGTATTAATTTGTTCAAGTCAAGTTAGGGAGCATGTACTGGTACTGTGCATTGTCGAACCCACTACATGATGAAACAGCTCAGGATCCTGGTTGGCAATCCCCCCGGCAGACACACGGTCCAGTCCCACCCTCCGGAAATGACTCTCTATCTGCTGCAGCCAGGTGTTATGTGGGTGACCTCTTGGCCTGGCCCAGCCACTCGGGTCCCCAACAATGAGGATCTTACGAGCTGGATCACTCTCTGGGAAATGCGCAACATGGCCGTACCGCCATAACTGACGCTCCCTCACAATGCAGGTAATGTGCCTCATTTGGGACTCCATGAGCAACCGCTCCATCGATACAAAGTCAAACCATTGGTACCCAAGGATTTTCTGGAGAGACATCGTACCAAAGGAGTCCAGTCTTTGTCTCAGGTCACTGGATAGTCTCCATGTCTCACAACCATATAGCAAGACAGGGAGCACCAGGACTCTAAAGACTTGGACCTTCGTCCTTTTGCATAGATATTGGGAGCGCCACACACCCCTTTCCAGTGACCTCCTGACCCCCCCATACTCTCCTGATCCGTCTACTGACTTCAAAGGAAGAGTAATCAGAGACATGCCAAGGTGCCAAGGTGTTTAATTTCATGGTTCATTTGATCACCTTTTAAATATTTTGGGTTCTATTTGAAAATTGATCTCTCCTTAATAAGCTATCAAACTATAGTTTTGTGACTGACACTTTTCCAAAACTCAAATAAATAAATAATAAAATTCACAGTACTTGGTCAACTGAGGAACTTGCTTTTCCATCAATATGTTTACCTTTTTCAAATCAGTTATAGTTAGATTTAAGATCTTAGAAAGAAAAAGGCTAAGTGGAAATAGTGTGAACTCAAGGTTAAAACACCAGAAGGAACAAGCCATTTCATTGTGAAAGAAATAAGCTGGGGTCTTATACTGAGACAGCAAAACAAAAAAAAGAATAACCCACAAAACCAAAGACAATAAACCAAGTTTGTTGTCAACCAAAATGTCTCCACAAATTCTTTTACTACATTATTTTAATTGCATCTACTGTAAGTAACTCTGAAGAAGAAGAACCTTTGAAGAGCATACAGTACTCAGATGCCTCTTGCTGGGTACCACCATCTTATATAGGTGGACTGCAATGACACAGCGAGTCATGTGACTAGAAACAGGCATGGCAAATATAAACAACATGGCCACGGCCATAAGAAAAAGATTTAAAATGTTAGATACCCAACAAAAAAAGAGTACAAATTGGGATTGCTAGAATACAAGTATAACAAACAGTAAAAATACACAAAAATAAAAGTATAAAACTTCCAAAAGTAGAGCATATAAGCTCAGGGATGTCCACCACACATACTGAAACTGATGTGTTTTGATACTATTTTGGAAATTATCCAGATGTCATTTCTTTAAAAATACATTTCGATCATTGCTTCTGTACTTTTGTTTGTCAGCCCCCTGATGACTTGTGTTCTGTTTTTATTATTTGGCATCAAACCATATTTTGTCATTACTTTATATCGCTACATTAGACATCATTTCATGATGTATCTGACATGGCAAACTTAGTTCCATCACGGATTTTGTCTGTACCGTATCCAGAAACATTAAAGAAAGGCACAGAAATTAATGAGAAATTGCTTTTGTTTAAGAATGACAGGTTCCTGACTAACTATTTGGGGCTGAGATTCCTGTTTCTCTCCTTTAACAAAAGTTTGCTTGATCATTGACTCTCACTTGTTTCAAAATGTTGATTTCTTCTTAATGGTTTCAAATTCCACCAGGGAATCGAAAAACTAGACATTCGCTCATTTCTACTTTGCAAGATGCTCATGCTGTACACTCAGTTAAACCTTTCACACTCTAAAAGTGCATGACTGTCATTATTCATTAAAATGCTGATGGTGAACAAGCTAGACCTGTTAGTACACACAGTAGTTACTGTAACATGGAAAATAATTTATTTGTTATCCTGATGACTTCATTTAATTCATTTATCATGGTACTAGATACTGCGGTGGGCTGGCGCCCTGCCCAGGGTTTGTTTCCTGCCTTGCGCACTGTGTTGCCTGGGATTGGCTCCAGCAGACCCCTGTGACCCTGTAGTTAGGATATAGCAGGTTGGATAATGGCTGGATGGATGGTACTAGATATTGATGATGTGTTGCATGTCAAATACGAAAGTAAGAATGTCATGGTACTCTGTATGTGTGTCACAATACCATGACAATGACTGCTACTGCTACATGTTATCGTAGTTTTGATGTGACATTACACCTTCTCACTTTGTTCTGTTCGTATTCACTGTTGGAAGCCTGCTAAAAGGCAGAGGTAACTGCTGATTGGCTGCTATCTTCATACCAATTAATTACCAAAAAAAAAAATAAAAAAATAAAAAAACAAATAATGATTTACACTCGTATTTTTGTAAAAATGAAAAGCAAATAAAATGCATTAGACATGTAATGTGTTACTACAAATACAATGTGACCACAAAATGATTTTTTTTAACTTTAGAGTACATGACAAAACAAGTTCAGAGTTACCTCTCAACTCAGAAAATTCAGATAGAAAATGTCTCTCCTGAATGTTCTGTTCTGAAAGTGAGTTCAAATGAAATTTGAAGGACCTTACTTTTCCTAGTATGTGAACGTAGCATAAAAGCCCATTTATGTAGGATGGAAAAGAACTGATTCTACTCTTTCTGTTGGTGATGCTAAACAGATCAACTAACTTGAAGATACACAATGAGGCCGGGCACGCTGAAAGAACATGAAATGTATTTAATTGAACAAGAAATAATTCTGTAATTGCCTGATATCAACAGTAAAGCCTCATCTTTGTCAGCTGTTCTACTAATAAGGTACCAGGAACAACACGACCTGTTTAGATACAGCATGTACAGGCAAGAAGTGGATGATAAAGTTCAGCAAAGGTCAGCTAGCTGCTTCCTGAATTTGAACTGTTTTTTTTTAACTTGCTAAATCACATTCAGATTAAATAAGCTTTATTTGTGACAAATCAAAAGTGAGTAGCTATCATCACACTCCAGTGAGAAGTATATCAGTAGAGTGAACGAATTTAACACACGAGTTAAAATTACAATAAAAGACAAACACGGGCTGTATATTTAGCCAAGTTCAAGATCTTTGATCTGATGTGAGATTTTGTTTCTACATTTATATTGAATACCTAATACTTGAAGGAAATTGCAAAAATGTTTCAGAGAAGGATGTCTATTATTGAGTAACAAGTTTCTGAGAAGCTAAATTTGAGAAACATGAAACAACAAAGCTAAGTCACATCCTGCAGCCATCAATGCGACAGACAGACAGACAGACAGACAGACAGACAGACAGACAGACAGATAGATAGATAGATAGATAGATAGATAGATAGATAGATAGATAGATAGATAATGCACTATATGATAGATAGATAGATAGATAGATAGATAGATAGATAGATAGATAGATAGATAGATAGATAGATAGATAGATAGGAAATGCACTATATCAGATAGATAGATAGATAGATAGATAGATAGATAGATAGATAGATAGATAGATAGATAGATAGATAGATAGATAGATATGAAAGGCACTATATAATAGATAGATAGATAGATAGATAGATAGATAGATAGATAGATAGATAGATAGATAGATAGATAGATAGATAGATAGATCTATGATATAGTGCATCTATCTATCTATCTATCTATTATATAGTGCCTTTCATATATATCTATCCACGCATCCAGTGAATAGAACATCAAGGACAAACTTGTTTAGTGGGGTTTTGTTGACTTGTGAGAGAAACAAAACTGTTTTGAAAAGATCAAGGGATCACAAATTGTACAGCATAATGGATGAATGGGAGACCATTCTGCTCACTAAACTTAGCCTATTTGTGTCCTCAGGGCCTAAATGCTTAACAGGAGTTACTAAAAATCAATGCTGATGTGACACAGTGGAAAATGGTTGGTGGTCTCATTTTTGGAGCGTGTTACAGTGATCAGATTTGATGTGAGTGCACATTTTAAAGAAACACAATAAAATTCACAAGGTAAAACATTCAATAATGTGTGACTGGAGTCTTTTTCAGTCTAGTGCAGGGTGAGCAGAATTTACACATCACTGATTTTTGTTTTAATTAGCTTTATCCATACTGTCACAACGTTTTTAGAATTGGGGAAGAGAAAAGCCCTCAAAGACAACATGGAAACTCCACACAGCAATGACTCCGGTCTCTTGAAGCAGTGAAACATCAGCACTGGGCACTCTGTCCTCAACTCCCCAGAAGAAATCAGTTCATTAAAATCAAATCAAATTTTATTAGTCACATACAATTCTACAAATATGCTGTAAAATGTATAGGTATTAAACTCTAATACTGTGCATTAAGTATAATGTAAGAGGACAATAAATAACAACCAATATTACATGACTTAATAAATATACTATAAATATAAATCAGGACATTAGATGACAGCAGCATTGTAGCACCCGAAACCCCAGGCTCAACCTCATAGATACAAATCCCAGGAGCATATGCATGTTTAATTACAATAAAGTACCTTAAAAATAGACGTAGCACTCTCTTCTTCTCCCTTTTTCTTCTCCTTCCACTCCTCCACACCTGGCTCCAGTTGGCCTGAATGAGGTCTTTTATCTGTGAATCAAGAGCACTTCATGTACTAGAGCTTCCGGATCAAACGGAGGTCCCTGAAAATCGGGATTGTGAATCCCGCAGCTCACCTGAATGCCCTGCAAGTGTCCATGTGGAAATCCTAACCCAGCGATGCTGCCATTTAGCGTATCAGGAGAGCAAATAGTCTGAGCAGGTTAAGTCACCTGTTTCTGTCATTATGTTGGCCTCCCGGCCGGGTAAGGAGCCTGAACCTGTGCCAGGGTGGAAACCAGCATATGTACAGTGGATGTCCAGCAGGGAATATCATTCCTTTCTTCCTGCTTTTTCTTTCCCCCTGCCCTCCCAGCCAGGCAATGGACTGGAACCCAACCCAGTAGGGATGCCAGCCCATGTCTGCGGTCTCTTACTAATTCATTAAAAATTAAAATGATAAAAATACAGTCTGCAATAAATACATAAATAATACAAAATAAATTCATAGTTTAAATAAGTCACTCCAAGGCGGGAAAGCAGCAGGCCCTGATGGCTACCCTGCAGAATTTTACAAGAAATTCTCCGCTCAGCTAGCTCCCTCCTATTAGCAACATTTACAGAAGCCAGAGATAACCAATCTCTTCCACAAACCTTTAAGCCAAGCACTAATCACTGTTTTTCCAAAACAAAATAAGGACTTATTACAATGCGCATCATACAGACCAATTTCACTTCTGAATAACGACGTTAAAATACTCCCTAAAATCATAGCTAGAAGGATGGAGAAAGTGCTCCCTCGGTAATATCACTAGACCAAACTGGATTTATTAGGGGCCGACACTTATCTTCAAATCTTCGATGCCTGTTTAATGTAATATACTCACCAACTAAATCAAACACCCCAGAAATATTATTATCATTGGATGCAGAAAAAGCATTCGATATGATTGAATGGAAATACCTTTTTACTACATTGGAGAAGTTTGGGTTTGGCCCGAACATTTGTGCATGGATTAAATTACTGTATACTAACCCAGAAGCTTCAGTTTGCATCAACAACATTTGCTCAGACTACTTTAAACTAGAACGTGGCACTAGACAAGGATGCCCTTGTCACTGTTCTGTTTGCAATTGCCGTTGAACCACTGGCAATACATTGTCGAAATACTGATCAGATAAAGGGGATTAGCAGAGAAGGACTGGAACAGAAAATCTCATTATATGCAGATGACATGGTACTGTATATATCGGACCCAGAAAATTCTGTGCCTGCAGTCTTAGCAGCACTCACAGAATTTCAAAAGATCTCTGGTCTCAGAATTAATCTGAATAAAAGTGTACTCTTTCCAGTGAATTCTCAAGCATATAATATTAGATTAGACACCCTACCTTTTATCATTGCAGAACAGTTTAAATACCTAGGGGTAAACATCACAAGTAAACATAAAGCTCTTTATCAACAAAATTTCGCGTCTGCATGGAAAAAATTAAACAAGACTTGCATAGATGGTCAACCCTTCATCTCACACTAGCTGGAAGAATTAACACTGTTAAGATGAATATTCTTCCTAAGCTCCTTTTTATTTCAAAACATCCAATATACATTAATAAATCATTCTTTAAGCAATTAGATTCAACAATAACCTCATTTATTTGGAATTCAAAATATCCACGCATTCAAAGAGCGACCCTACAAAGACAAAAGGCAGAAGGCGGCATGGCTCTACCTAACTTCCAGTTTTATTACTGGGCAGCAAATATACAGTCGATAAGAACCTGGACACAAATAGAAGAACATACACAGGCATGGACCGCAATAGAAGTAAAATCCTGCAGTACTTCTTTGTATTCCTTGCTCTGCTCCAATAAACACACGTTATCGGCAATACACTAATAACCCAATTGTGCTCCACTCACTTAGAATCTGGAACCAATGTAGAAAGCATTTTAAGACGGAGAAGCTTCTATCTGTGGCACCCTGCAAGAGAACCACCTCTTTCAACCTTCACAAACATATGCAGTTTTAATATCTGGAAAAATTTGGAATTAACTTGCTTAGAGATCTTTATATAGACAACGTCTTTGCATCCTATGAACAATTACATTCCAAATTTAACATTCCAGCTACACATTTCTTTCACTATCTTCAAATCAGGAACTTTGTTAAACAGAACCTTCCCGATTTTCCTCATCTTGCACCCTCATCCATGCTGGAAAAAATATTGCTCAATCTCAAGGACTTAGACTCCATCTCTACAATATATAAAATCATTTTACAATCCCTCCTTTCAAAGATCCAAGAGGACACTGGGAAAAGATCTCTCAATTAATATATCAGAAAAGGAGTGGAAAGTAGCAATGCAGAGAATTCACTCGAGCTCCATATGCACAAAGCATACAATTATACAACTCAAAATTATATATCGAGCACATCTGTCTCGACTAAAACTCTCCAAAATGTTTCCAGGGCATGATCCAACCTGAGAACGTTGCAAACTAGTTCCAGCCTCACTGGGTCACATGTTCTGGGCCTGCACCAAATTAACATTATTCTGGAAAAAAAAATTTAATTACCTCTCAGACAGCCTTGGACTCACAATCCCTCCTAACCCATTAACAGCTGTGTTTGGGGTTCTTCCAGAGGGGCTTAAAGTGGAGAAAGACAAACAAATTGTGATTGCATTCACTACACTTTGGCATGTACACTTATTCTGATAAACTGGAAGAACCCAAACTCTCCTCTTTAAGTCAGTGGGAAACTGATGTGTTATATTATTTGAAATTGGAAAAATCAAATACTCAGTTAGAGGATCTGTACAGACTTTTTCAAAACATGGCAGGATCTAATCAGTAATATTTTAAAATAATTCATAAAGCACAGAGAATTTATTAATTTAGGTATGTTTACAAGCCTTAAATTTCATGCCATTTGGCTTGCTCTCTCTCTCAGGGTGGGGATCCATTTGTTCTTAACTCAATTTTTCTTTTTGTAAAAACTTGATTGATTTGTATGGAATGCAATAAAATTAAAAAAAAAATTAAAATGATAAAAATACAGTCTGCAATAAATACATAAATAATACAAAATAAATTAATAGTTTAAATAAGTTAACATAAGTGACTTCACAAAACTTCTAGATTCTCTCCTCATTCAGGATGTTGATGAACTATGGACAGAAGCTGCTCCTCAGTCTTTCTGAATTGGTCTTTAGGCAGCCATTGTGTTTCCCTGACCACAGCCCAGAAAAGAGGCCATTATTGAGATAGTTGGTAATTACTCCGATCATTTTCTTTGCCCTGATCCGACATGGCTTACTGTAGATGTCCTGGAAGTTCCCAATGTCTTCTGCTGAATCTCTGCAGAATCTGGCAGTCCTCCTGTTTCCAAGCCAGGCAGGAATACTAATTGTTAGGATAATTTCGAAAGGTGGAATATGCAGACGTTCTTTAGTATTTGGGAGGGAAGCCTGAAAACCCTGAAGGCTTTGGGGTCATAAAGATATTGTCGTGCCTTTTTCACTGTGGTGTCAATGCACTTAGAACCAGGTGAGGTTCTCAATGATGTGGATACCAAGGTACCTGGAACTGTTCACTCTCTCCACCCAAGTGTTAATTCTGAGGAGGTAGTTGTGCCTCTGCTGTTTTCTCCCAAAGTCCACAATAAGCTCCTAAGCGTTATTGTCTGACATTCAGGAGTAGACTGCTGTCCTGAGGCCAGTGTGACGGAATCTCCACTTCATCCAGGAACGGTTGCTCATTTTTGCTATAAACATCAGGCACACCACAGCTTTGTCATCAGCAGACTTGACAATAATGTGAGAGTCATGTGCAGCCATAAAGCCTTAAATACTCATGGAGTACAGAAGAAGACTCGTCAGACATTCCTGTGGAGCCCCAGCTTTCTGCGTGAGGAATGATAAAGTGTGGCCACCCACTTGAAGCACATGTGGTCTGCCTGTCAAGAAGTTAAAAAAATAGCTAGGTTGTATGGATCTCTTGTGTGCTAATTAAATGTTGAACTATCCATTATGCTTTACCTCCCTTCATCTATAAAACCTGCCTTTCTTGTACTAAATTACGGGCTTTCAGCGGTTTCTGGAAGAGCAGCTGGTGCAAGTTAGGAAACCACCACGGAGGACGGCGTGCCCGTCAGTCAGTCACAGGACACATTGACAGGAAAGCCGACCCTCAGGCGCTCACTTATTAAAATAACATTACATTGCGCAAGAAAACAGGGAGAAAAGGCCAACAAAACACATTGTAACTGATCTAAACAAACATACGGAGGGTCAAAATACCGACCACCTGCCCGGATGCTGCTACCCAAAATGCTTTTTTTTTTTCCATACGAACTTGATGCGCAAGGCAAGAACAAACCCCGAACTCACATGGACGAGTCGGCTTACAGTCATATATTTATGTATATATATTGATTTATTTTACAGTACAATTCTTATTTGATTAGTAAGCAGAATACTTATTAAGTACTCCGATTTTTTTACGAAAGCGTCGCTCTCAAATATTGTAACATTCGAACGCGCTTAATCAAATTGCGTTCGCCGCTTTGAGAAGATTAGGCTACTTTATTTTTAAACGGGAAACACACTCCTCTTAAATCGCCTTGAGCGCTGTATATTGAGAGGCGACTTTTCATGCCTGCAAATTATGCCATATCTGAAGCATGAATCCTTCTTTCATGTTTGGACAACGCCTTCCCAGTAGCCTATGAAAAGCTGAATATGAAATTAGGCTCAGTGACGTATCGGGATAGTCATTAAAGGCCACCGACGCACGTTGTTACGTCGAGTCACACCGCTTCCTGAACCGTTTTACTGCCATCTAGTCCAGCTGATCAGGTCAGAAGGCTTTACCTCCCGGCCCGAGAGGATACAGTGACGGAGTCCGATCATCTCATCTCGAAACATAACTATAATTCTGTTACTTATTTGCATCATTTACAGGTTCTCTATAGTTATTACCGGTACTTAACGTTCTCCGTTGCTGGCACAGGAGGAGAGATCTCCATCAGGAATATTCCGGCGAAAAAGACGCTTTCATCCCAGCTTGCTTCCCTTTGAAAGGCATCTTCGGATAGCACCATGTTCCAGGAAGACGAAAAACGGTAAGCAGCATCATTTTGTATCCTCCGAAACAGTGAGATCTGATCCGACGAGGAAGGTCGTGTCACACGTGTAGCCCCTCTTTATGCGTTTTTAGCGCCACTGGTGCTTCATTTTGCACATGTGGCAGCGCGACGGAAATAGGATGTCAATTTCAAACGGTGGTTTATTTTTTATTCATAGATAATGTATTATTAATTTTATTCATCAAACTAATGTTAAGAAATATAAAGATTTCATAAAACTTTCTTGTGGGAAAATGTTAGATTGTTGACTGCGTTACCAACGTTAGCTTTGTGTGCACATGTGAATGTAATCATGATGTGTTTATTGTGTATGTATGTATGTATGTATAGCTGCATTCGTGCCGATCTATCTATATCTGCCTGTCTGTCTGAAATTCCAGTGTCTGTCATGCGATTCCTCGCGAACAAACTAGATTAGAACCTTGCTCGTGATCTTAATTGAAAACTTCCGATCTGATAGGTTCTAGAAATTCGAAAAAAAAAAAGGTAGCAGCAACATGGTTTGCACGTTACTGGTGGGCAGAAAAGAATACTGCTTTCAAATCACGGTCCCCGCGAGCACTTCTATTACAAATCCCCCAGAACACGCTACATACGTGGTGAGAATTCATATCCCAGCGTACTTTCATACAATTTTAAACAACAGGAGATTTTTTAGATCTAGCTTTTTGTAACATTTTATCTTAGAACGGTTGGTCTGCGTATATCACAAGTTTAAATTAACATTGTTATCTATTCTGCGCTTGAAGAGGGTCGGTACGCTTTATTATTCCGTTATTCCTTTTTACCGGCACACTTATTTTTTTCTCCAGCCTTTGGAGTTTTTTTTTGTTTTTTCTGTCCACCCTGGCCATCAGACCTTACTCTTATTCTATGTTAATTCATGTTGACTTATGTTTATTTTTATTGTGTCTTCTATTTCTCTATTCATTTTGTAAAGCACTTTGAGCTACATTTATTTGTATGAATATGTGCTATATAAATAAATGTTGATTGATTGATTGATAAGGGCGCATGGTTGCGCACCGGCATCACTTGCTATAACTCTCGAACTTTCCGCACGCGTTACACTCCAATATAAAAATTCCGCTTTATTATTTTATGGATTCCCCACGCTCTTTAATGAGATATACGTCATCCCACAAAAAACAAGGGTGACCCACTCGCTCTTCGATATAATACATGCATAGATATAAAGAACTTATACTTGCTTCTTACATTTAATTGGCTGTATTAACTGTTGTTAGAACGCCCTTTAGTTTAATAGATTTTTTAAATTATTTTATCTATCTATACCAATCCCAGTTTTAATAAACTCTAAAATAAATATCGTGGGAGAATCAAAAATGTTGAAATACAGCGGAATTGATGTAACACCACCATTTCCGCATCCTCACTTTAAACTATAAAACGATTATCGAGATAAAAAAAAAAAATCCGGAAGATTAAAACATGACTTTTAATACTGGAGAACAGGTGTAAATCCACAATTTTGCATCTTCGTCCCCACACACGCGGTGTCTGAGGTAGGACGAGCAGCCATACACGTACGCAACATCCTTTTTAATGCTATATCCTTTTTTCGTGAAGTCAGGTACAATTTCCTCTTTCACTTTACCGTAATAATTTACAAATTACATTATAATTACAGCCACCGAGGAAAGTCAAAAGGAAATCGCGGTGGCTCGGGTTCCCCTTTTCCAGCCATGGCCGGTCGAATTAAATAAATAGAGTGGCCGCTGATGAATAGCGGATCAGAAATACGGCCCGATTGGCGGAAATACAACCCGCGTGACTCACTTCGATCATGACTGACAGTGACGTGTACAGCGGTTTAATGAGCAGGAGGTGCGTATGAAGAGCTCAATGGCGGTGGGGCAAATCTTGAAGCTTATCATTCGTCTTAATGCGGAAGTAGAAAGTATACTGGAATTTTTATATCTGCGACATATTTGTTATTTGACGTCGCTATGGTGACGCCGCCTGCCTTTTAATTTCGCTTTAAAACAACTCGAACGTTGTAAAGTGCTTGCCAATAGTTCAAATAGAAACTTAATCCATACATATTTACAAACAAACAGCATAACTTTCCGATCCGCCCGCCTAGTCTCACGTAGGGTCGCGGAGTCTACCCGGGCAGTTTGTAGGGCAAGGCAGGAACCAACACAAGTCACACTAATGCTTACAACCAGCAATAATTTAAAAATCTTCATTCACCAGTCAGTGTAAGTTAAATATTGGAATGCGTTGAATCGCTGCCTTAATGTAAAGTCTAAAATAAAGCAAGGCTTGTACAATTACAGTTTATTGGGTTTTGTGCTTCATCATATGAACTAATTCAGCGCCTTGAGCATGGGAAAGGTGCTATATAAATAAAATGCATTATTATTAATATTTATTTTATTATTACTGGACAAAACCCAGAAAGGTCTTTAGATATAAAATTGATTCTTTGGGCTTTGAAAAGGTTCCTAATTTGTGGAGAAAAAAAGAGATCTTTAATATATAATAAGCTGTCTTACAGGATACTAACAGGTAAAGAAAACCTGAACTTAACTTCTGTGATTATACGCATCAAGAGTCTCTTTAATATCAGGAATAAACTGGCATCAAACAAGTCTGATTTCATATTTTCAAACTTATTAATGAAACTTGTGTTACCGTTCAAAAGAAAATGTCTTTCTGGAATCCTTAAATGATTGGTTCCCCTATGGAATCGAAATGTTGTTTTTATACAGGGTGATTCAAAAAGATTTATCCGATTTCAAAGTGCCATATTTTTCCAACCCTGAGGCGCCTAGGAACCAATCGCAATTAAAATAATTGAAAGAGGGGGGTCATACAGTTTCTGACTGTCATCGGAAGATGGCTCCCTTCAGTCTGCGAAGAGATGCAGACCCCTGAGTAGAAAGCGTTTTGCGTTCTCCACTTCAAAAAGAGTGAATCCGTCATAACTGACTATCGCGTTGTTGTCTGTACAGATGGAGGAGATCACATTGAGCTCTTGTAAAAGTACATAAACTTTATGCTCACCTAAACCATTTACAATTTATTGCATTGCTCTATAATTGTTTATAATTGAAATAAATGATTTTGAAATCGGATGAATCTTTTTGAATTACCCTGTATTTTATAAATCTAGAAAGCTCACCCAAAACCCATCGAATAATTAGTATAACACCATAATAGAAACCCCAATGTTTGTAAAATTAGGAAGTTCAGCATGGATGATGCGCTAGACCACAGTACTGTATTTAATTCATTTTACCCGTTATTTATGTATTTATTTGCATTTTTTTCATTCAGAAAATATAATATAGTGTAAGTTTAGAATTTATAAGAATTTTAGCCGTCGCATTATACCCGAATTTGTCATTTTCCCTATCAACTCGGCTTTTTCTTTCTTTGTTTTTTTTGCTGTGGAGTTTTCTGAATTGAATCCTAAAAACGACATTCAACAGCAAACTGAGCGAACAACCGTGGGGACTAACAACACTGAATTGCTGTGTGTCATATCCTGTAGCGTGAATAACAGTTTACATAGCCAAATCACGTAGAAAAGCGGAATTAAAAACATGGTGAGGATGATACATGCTAATCCAAGTTAAAAAAGAGAATAATTTCCGCATTTACAAACATGTAAATGATTGGTAGATTCCGATACGAGCAGCGCAATGGTAGCAGTAATTTGACCAGGGTTTGCGTCTCAAGTCCTCCCTCTGTGAAGTTTGTATTGTAGTGACCAGAAACGTTCAGGATTGTGATCCTACTCTAATGTTCGGGTGCAATTATTTTTGTTGTCATGCGCAGTAGAATCGTGGTTTAGTTGGTTGCCGACAGGCTTGCTAGATGGACGCACGCTGAAAGCTCTTCGTATTCTCAACATCCATCCATCCATCCATTTTCTAACCCGCTGAATCCGAATACAGGGTCACGGGGGTCTGCTGGAGCCAATCCCAGCCAACACAGGGCACAAGGCAGGAACCAATCCTGGCCAGGGTGCCAACCCACCGCAGGTATTCTCAACAACGACCTGTTAAGCAGCATCTGTTCACAAATTTAAATGTATTTGTGCCGCTGATTTCTTACGAATAGTGTACACTTAATTATTAAAGGCTTCCTGACGAATATCTTTGTCGTGGACCAGTTTTTTTTTTACCCTCGCCGCACGAAACAATACGACAGTGTGTTTTCCCGTGCTTGTGTTGGGGCGGGGCTTGGGGGTTTCCTCCTGGCGCTCCTGTTTCATCACACCGTTCAAAGACACGCAGGTTAGGTGAATTGGCAACACTAAACGGGGGACCCATGTGTGTGTTTGTTGTGTGGATGTCTGCCTTGCGCCAAGTGTCAAATGCGATAGGCGCCACCCCTCTCGGTTTGATATAAGCAGGTTGGAAAATGTAACGGAAAATGACATTCCGATAAAACATAGTAGAGTGCAGTTCTGTAATTCCAGATTAACACCAAAATAGCCTGAAAAATAACATAGTAACATATTACTAAATAACAAACTAATAACACTGGTTGATACGTATTGTGAAAACAACTGTATATTTTGGGTTTTGTTAAATATGATGATTATAGAAATATCTCTCATATCTGTGAGAGTTTATACCATATACAGTAAAGTTTCGTTTAACATTTTTTTAAAAGGATAAAAAGTCAAAGGACTGGAAAAGAGGCAATTGCGCGAGATTGCATCGGATCAGTGCAGTTCAGTCCAGACCGACAGGCAAAGGGGTGATCCAGAGAAGGCTCGAGGCCGACAGCCAGAAGCTGCGGGGTTTTCTTTCCTGTAAATGTTACATTGAATAAAGTAAGACGACACTTGTTGTTAGGGTGCGCCCTGTCTAAATTTGTGCAACGACGCAACATTAGCGAAACATACCGACTGTACGGTCCTAAAATAAGATGAACTAAAAGCTACATATAAACAAAAATAAAGTGTGACATTTTACACTTCGTTATGAATTCTTCACACGTCTGTACGAGCTCTGATGGATTATCAATAGACCGTGCTTTCCTTAAAATAAAATTTTATGCCCACTAGTAAAGTGCCCACCACGTTTCTGCAACTTTCAGAACATATGAAGTCATAAAATTTCAATTAAAACCGGAACGAACGTCTAGCCTTAGTCGTTCCCGATTAAGACGAAAAGGCAATAGCATTTTATGAGTGTAGTTGACAAGTGTAAATAAAACTATGAGATGGTTGGGAGGAAAATCCTGGATTGGAGTGAGAGAACTGGAGCAGCACTGCTTTACATTTCGCTCCCTTCCGCCTCGGGGGCGTGGCAGACTGCGGCTGGGCAGGACATAATAAATACAAAAGGGGCGTAAGAGTGCGGCAGACAGGGAGGAAGGAAAGTCGAGTGTACTGGACCACAGCACAACGAAACAATGCACCTTTTAACACATTCAGCGTGTATTGTTTATGTTTGTAAATGTTCAGAGATTCTATAAATGAAACCTGTGCTGCTTTATAACTTACGCGTAGAGGAGAAGATGAGCTTAAAGCCCCCTCGTTATAGAGCACTATGCCGTCCGTAACCCCGCGGTGAAGCCTAACCTACTTGGTCACGTCTGCGGGAAGAGCGTGACGTTGATCACGTGATCGGTGGGATGACTAGCTGTGGGTTTTATTCTCGATGAGGTCACTCGGTGTGTGGCGCTCCTACGTTTTACCCATTTGTTTTGTTTGTAATCCCCTGGTTTTTATCTCAGGTCACCAAGACCGATTGGCAATGATAGGTGCGTTGGTAAAGTGTGTGTACGTGAGTGTTCAATTATCCAGGGCAAGTCACAGGACAGGTGGAGCCTGTCCCAGCGATAATTGGTCATAAATCAGGAATAACCCCCAGGACAGGGTGAACACACACATAAGCATACACACACTAGGCCTAATTTAATAATGCCAATTCTCCTAACGCCTGTTTTGCCAAATACTCCCAGGATAAGAGCCAACACCTGAAGGAGATAAAGGGTGTGTAAGTGAGTGTTCAATTATCCAGGGCAAGTCGCAGGACAGCTGGAGCCTGTCCCAGCAATAATTGGTCATAAATCAGGAATGACCCCCAGGACAGGGTGAACACATACTCGTACACACACTAGCCTAATTTAATAATGCCAGTTCTCCTAACGCCTGTTTTGCCAAATACTCCCAAGATAAGAGCCAACAGCTGAAGGAGATAAGCTAGTTAGAGGAGGAGTTCAATGTTTTATGTTTTAAGGTTGTATAAAAGCTCTCAATTATATTTTCAGTTAGCAGCAATATTATAATAAAGAGAACTCCTCTCACAGATTGAGACTGAATCGCGTGTTGTCTTGTTATCTGTGTGCAATCCACACGTTCTCCCCATGCACTCTTAAAAATACCGGTTCCGTAATGGCAATTTGCTCAGTTGTTTGGTTCCTTTTATCTCTATTGCTTTCCAAAGAACCATTTATTTATGGGAAGGGTTCTTTTCATATGACATTGGTTCTTTGGGTTTTGAAAAGTTTCACAATATAAGTCTTTAATGTATAGTAGGCTTCCTAGCAGGATATGAAAGATCAATTAAACCTGAATTTTGCCTGTGTTATCGTATGCAGTGAGAGTCCTTTGAAGATCAGGGACTTGTTGGTGTTTCACAAATCAGTTATCACCTCTTTATGCCTATTTATTAAATCTGTTACTGATCTAAATAAATGTTTCTTCTGGAATCTTGACTTTGCTGACGATGCTGTGATCTTCGCGGAGTCAATGGAGGCCCTGATCGGGGCGCTTGAGAGTCTGAGTGAGGAGTCTGAGTGTCTGGGCTTGCGAGTGTCCTGATAAAAACCAAGATCCAGGCCTTTAATGACCTCTTGGGCATGGCCATCAGCAGTGTGTCTGTCTGCAGAAAGAGTGTCGACCTCATCGAGAGGTTTACTTACCTCGGCAGTGACATTCATGTCTCTGGTGACTCTTCCTATGAAGTCAGTAGATGGATTGGGAGAGCATGGGGGGTCATGAGGTCTCTGGAAAGGGGTGTGTGGCGCTACCGATATCTATGCAAAAGGACATCCTGGTGCTTCCTGTCTTGCTATATGGTTGAGAGACATGGACGCTATCCAGTGACCCGAGATGAAGACTGGACTCCTTTGGTACTGGGTCTCTCCGGAAAATCCTTGGGTACCGTTGGTTTGACTTTGTGTTGCTCATGGAGTCCCGAATGAGGCACGTTACCTGCATTGTGAGCGAGCGTCAGTTAAGACACTACGCCATGTGGCAAGTTTCCCAGAGTACCCATGTAACACCTGGCTGCAGCAGATAGAGGGTAATTTCCGTAGGGTGGGACTGGACCACGTGTCTGCTTGGGGGGGTTGCCAACCGGGATCCCAAGTTCTTTCGTCATGTAGTGGGTGCAGCAACCCACTGTACCAGTGCATGCTCCCCACCTTGGCTTGACTTGACTTGCTTCTGGAACCTTCACATGAGTGGTTGGTTTCAGTTTGGCATTGCTCTGCATGGGTTTATTTGTGATTTTAGATAGTCAAGGCTTGGCTATCAAAAAAACGGGCCTGCTAAAGCCCATTGAGGAATTTCTTGTGTAATTTGGGGCAATTTAAGATATAAATTGTTGTTTCTGTTTTATCCTAAGGTGCGTCTCTCTTTTCTATCCACATTCCCAAAGATGTGCGTGATAGATCACTTGGCAATGCCAAATTGTTCCTGTGTGTGTCAGTGGACGCTGTGATGGACTGGTGGCCCTGTTCAGTGCTTTCTTCTTGCCTTCTGCTGGCAGGATAGGCCCCGGCACCTCGGCCCTGATTTGGGTTAAGTGGATTTGACAATGTTGTGTTAAAAACTCATTCGGTTGCACGCTCTATAGCTGTGTTTTGTCACACTCCCAGGACTGAATCCCGGCATAAGGCTTGTCTGCAGGTTACTGGGAACACTGGTTTTGCCCATGTTTCAGAGTTTTCAGTGATAGATGAATTAGTGGCTCTTCACTGGCCCCCATGGGTTCAGCTATGGCCTGGCCCAGTGTTGGTTCCTGCCATGACAGGCACAGACTCTCTACGTCTCTTACCAGCATAAATGGACTGGAACATGGAAGGATGAGTGAATTTAAATCTGCGCTACCTTGTGAGAGCTGATCGATCATCTGTGAAGAGTATGAAGTATAAGAATCAACTAAAGTGGCTGAACTGAACTCTGCCTGCTGAGCTGTCTGATCGACTTCTTGAAAGCACTTTTACTCTCCCTCAGAGGTTAAGGATTAGTGATACTGACGCTTGTGTTCATCCTTTCATGTTGGCTTAACTCTAAAAATGTCATCCTTGTGCTTCTTAGCCTTTTATAAAAAACAAATAAAAAAATAACCACACACTCCTTTTCTGTACCTTTGGCACAAATAACAATTCAGTTCTTCTCCATTGTCAGAACCTGACATTAACTAAGAAAGGGCCATTGTAATGTTTCTTTAGAAGATTAACATTTTCTGAGTGCCAATCTGCTGTATCACACATACATACCACACATAACTGTTTGTAATAAGTACTTTATAAAATAAAGAGTGACGAATTCATCTTAATTTAAATAACTGATAAAGTTTAGCTGCTTTATATGCTGTTTCCATCTGTCCATTACTTGAACATTTAATTCACCATCCAAATCTGTGAAGCCCCTCACGGTAGCACTGGGCACAAAGCAGGAACCAATTGGCTAGCATGCCAGTCATGTGCAGGGCAAGCCTGTGCCCACACCCACAATCACTGATACTCACCAGGCTAATGTAATGTCAGTCTAATGTCTGAAATGTGGGAGTGTGTAGAGTAAGCCCAAAGTGATACGAGGTGTGAAATGATTCAAGTAACATAGGAAAAGGTTTGGGGGCAGCCGCCCGTATACTTAAAATAGGCTGCCAAATTATGACAGTTTGGTTCAAAATGAGACAGTCTGGACAGACTTAGAAAAGTTCAGACAGGCAAACATGGTGGTTTTAAAGTCAGGTAGAGGAAATTATGTCATTCTGGCAGGAACCAGAAGTGATGTCATTGGGCCCGGAATGGGAAGTGATGTCATTGAGTCCAGGCAGAATTTCCCATAGCTTGTCTACAGATGAAAAAGAGGAAGGAGAAGTGCTCTCTGTCACCCCCTGGTCTGGCATGGAATTATCCCTTTTTGAGCCCTTCAGCTGCCTCCCATGCACACTGTGGTTGGGCAGTAGGAGGACAGACTGGAAACAGTTGAAATGTTGGGACACCAACCGGGTCATCCCTTTTAATCGTCGCGAGACGAAACAAATAAACACAAGCAACGAAAATAGTGCCAATGCGCTATCCCGATCAGGGATTTCTTTCACAGGAATAATCTTTTGGAGAGCCATGTGCTGTGCCGTGCGGCTCGTTCCGGTTTCTCTTTGCCGGCGCTTCCTTTATAGCTGTACTTCCGGATGAAGTGGGGCTAAGTGCCCTTGCCAGGCGGCTTCTCGGAGCTGTGAGGGAAGAAGAACAGGATGAGGTCAGTGGTAGCCCCCCTCTTGTCTCGGCGGGTTATTGTGTACCTTTCCTCAGCCCTTAGAGGAGTCCTCTGATGCCCATGGGTGACAGCATGTGTGTGACAGAGGTTAACGTGTGAGCCCTTGATGAACACTCGCTCAGCAGCTGGGGTCCACATTTCATTTACAGCCCTTCACAGCTTCTGCAGGTGTGATGAGTTGTTGTTGTTATATTGATAATACCCTGATTATTGGTACTGTATTGGTTCACATCATGTAGTGCATCTGATACACAAACAGAAGAATTAATATAAAGGGGTTACAGTGGTTATTATATTGAATTTCTTGTTCTTATTATATAGTGCATATCATCCATAAACAGAGCAAGTATATCTACGTTTAACATGAAAATTCATTTGTTGAATTTTACTTACAGCTTAGTTAACATACAGAACTGTCACCTTCAGATGTTCCTGGTATTACGTTTCTTCACCCTTCACGATAAGCCTTATACTTACGAAGCCCTGCACGATTTTCTCTTTTTAGGTTTTCCTATGAAGACCATAAGACGACTGCTGACTGGCTTCTGTCAAAAACACATCACCGGCCCCTCATCGCCATCATTTGTGGCTCTGGATTAGGTGCGCTGGCTGATTCGTTGAAAGACCAAGTATCCTTCATGTACAGTGAGATTCCAAACTTCCCTCAGAGCACAGGTACGTGAAAGCAGCCGTGTACTCTCTTTGTGTACCGTGTTTTGTTTCAAATTTTACGCAAGTGAAATGCGGTAGAGTTCGCACAACAAAAATATATAAATGCACATGCATATTTTTAAAAAAATGTCTATTATGTGTTTTGCATTTACATTTAATTTGAGTTAGCTATTTTAGGTAGGAAGATGTCGGCTTCGAGGTTAAGGTAGTTCTACAGGCTAATCCTGGTGCTGGAGAGTGGTGACGTGTTACATATAAATTAGCACATACAAGAAATAACTTCACTGTACCCTTAAATGTAGTGCAGGATTTACGTATAAGCTACACAAGCTATAGCTTAGGGTCCCAGCCTTCTTGGGGGGCCCCAAAACAAATCATATTTGGCACTTACATAGAATATCTGGACTTATAAAGGGCCCCATGTCTCAAATAGTCTAAATCCGGCCCTGCTTAAATGTGACATTGAGACCGCTGTCAACCTACAATGGCCCAATAATAAGACTTGGTGAGCTTGAGATGAGTGTTGGTTATCTCCTGATAAGAAAAAAAAAATCCCAGAATTGGTAGTAAAATATGTACAGTGCTTTCAGAAAGTATTGAGAACCTTTCATTTTCTGCAAACTTTATTGTGTTGCATATTTAGTTTTAAATGGATACATTTTGGGTGGCACGATAGCACAGTGGTAGCCCTGCTGCCTCGCAGTTAGGAGACTCGGGTTCGCTTCTTGTGTCCTCCCTGCATGGAGTTTGCATGTTCTCCCCATATCTGCGTGGGTTTCCTCCGGGTGCTCCGGTTTCCTCCACAGTCCAAAGACATGCAGGTTAGGTGGATTGGCGATTCTAAATTGTCCCTAGTGTGTGCTTGGTGTGTGTGTGTGTGTGTGTGCCCTGTGGTAGGCTGGTGCCCCGCCTGGGATTTGTTCCTGCCTTGCGCCCTGTGTTGGCTGGGATTGGCTCCAGCAGACCCCCGTGACCCTGTGTTAGGATATAACGGGTTGGATAATGACTGACTGGATACATTTGTCATTTGTGCCCATCAACCTACACTCAATAACCCATAATGACAAAGTGAAAACATGGTTTCAGAAAAATCTGTAAATTTATTAAAAATCATAAACTGAAATCTCTCATTCATGTAAGTATTCAGACCCTTGGCTGTGGCACTCCACTCTGTGGTCAGGTCCATCCTGTGTGCTTTTATTCTCCTTGAGATGTGTCTAGAACTCGACAGGAGTCCCCTTTTGACAAACTGAATCGACTGGACATCATTTAGAGGCACACGTGTACCTGTGTATAGAAGGGCCCACAATTCACACTGCACGTCAGGGCAACAACCAATCCATGAAGTGCAAGGGAGTGACCTCCGCAATCAAATGGCAGTGAGGCATAAATCTGATTCTGACTTCTTAACTGATTAAGAAGGGCCTCAGTCAAGGAGGGGACTAAGAACTCGGTGGTCCCTCTAACAGAGGACAGTAGCGCTCCGCCAATCAGGCGTTTATGGTAGAGTGGCTGGACAGAAGTCACTCCTGAGTGGAAGCCATATGACAGTTTACAGGACTCTGAGAGCAGAGGAGACATACTCTCTGGTCTGATAACATGGAAGCTGAGCTCCAAGCACTATGTCTGGTGAAGACCATCACTGCTCATCACCTGCCCTTGGTGAAGCATGGTGGTGCCAACATCATGCTATGAGGGTGCTTCTCAGCGGTAGGGACAGGGAAACTGGTTACAATCAAGTGAAGGATGAATGTTGCCAAATACAGAGATGTATTTGAATAAAACCTGCTCCAGAGTGCACAAGACTTCTGACCAGCTTTCAGCATGACAATGACTTGAAGCATACAGCTAAGGCAACACGAGAGTGGCTTTGGGACAAGTCTCTGAGTGTACTTGAGTGTCCCAGCTAAAGCCCAGACTTAAACCCCATGAAATATCTGTGGGGAGAATTGAAGATGTCACTTTACAGACACTTTCCATTCAAACTAATGGAGCTTGAGAGGTTCTGCCAAGAAGAATGGGGTGTACTTTCCAAATCTAGGTGTACAAAACTTGAAGAGACCTACCAAGAAGACTTGACACTGGAACTGCTGCCAAAGTGTCTTCTCCAAAGTACTAAAATAAGGGTTTGAATACTTACATGAATGACAGATTGTTTTTGATGTTTTTAATACATTTTCAAACCTCATCTAAAACATGCTTTCACTTTTTCATTATGGGTAATTGAGTGTAGAGTGATTGGCAAAAATAGCAAACTTATCAATTTTGAATTAAATCTACAACAAAACAAATTGTGCAGAAAGTGAAGGGATCTGAATGCACTGTGTATATGTATACTGTATGTGTGTATATAAGTCCCCCCCACTTGCTTCAGTCGCCAGCCACTTCACATCTCTTCTGCTCGCATATGTGGATTTCATTTTCACCAAACAACAAATCTTTTAATTCTCACGGAAACGCCTCTTCATTGGGAAGAAACACAAGTTAGATGATGTACAAGTCTCCGACTTAAAGTTTAAATCTAAACAATATATTCTAACTGTTTTCGCTGTTCCATTATTTCACAGAGTAGTAATTTGTTTGTTTGCACTAATGCGAACTTTATTATCATTTTTTTGAGACTTTCGAATTTTAGTTCTTTCATTATCTCTAACCGGCTCTGCATGTGTATCGCGCCAGCGTTTTTGAATTCTTTAAGACATTCTACTTTGTCTTCTACTCTTTGTCTTTTATTCCCGCCCCAGGCGTTCTTAAATCTCTTGGCACAAAGTCTCGTTTCGTGGAACATGAAAGTGTCTCTCTGAGAAAGTCACGTCTCATCCCAGGATTCCAAGTCAGGTGTCAGAATAGCACACAAACCCATGAACAATCTGCGCACGGTCCTCTTTAATGCCAAAAACAAGAAATCGACAGCAGAAACACTAAACGCAGTATACAGCATTCCATGCAATCCGTGCTCAGCGGTATACATAGGACAAACTTCAAAAAGAATCGCAAAACACATATACAGGAACACCACAATGCCATCTGAAGAAAGGACGCACTGTCATTGATCTATAAGCATACTAAATCAACAGGACATACATTTAATTGGGACGATGTACAAGTAAAATTTAAAGCCAATAATAAAAGTGCTAGAGAGCTGGCTGAATCCTGGTTATCAAATGAGAACGCCATCAACAGACACTTGGACATAAATCCAGCATATACAAACTTAAGAAGAACTTATTCTTAATAAACAAGACTTTACTCCCAACAACCTCACCCCCCCCTCCCCCTGTAAGGTATTGCTATATATTGCCTTTGATTCTTGTATGTCTAAGCATTAGCCTCTGATGAAAGCTCAGGAATAAAAACTACTTTATGATACGTGATCCATTTTCTCCCTTTGTGGATCTCCAACTGCTAATATGCAAACCGTATCACAGACCTTCTCTTCCATATATATATATATATATATATATATATATATATATATATATATATATATATATATATATATATATATATATATATATATATATATATATATATATATATATATATATATATATATATATATATATATATGTCTGAGTCAAATTATGCTTACTTGGGTTGTTACCGGCAAGCATTACCTGGTAGGTAACCACCAAATTATCAGACTGATCTACAACCTGTCAAATAAGCAAATCAGCTGCCATGGCACAACGTCAGTGGCTTCACCTCAGGTGCTGACATCTGAGATTCGATCCCCGTAAGGGATACAAAAGTGTGTACACCTGATGAGCCCCAATAAGGGCAAAACATGTGTCCTGTGCTCTTTGTATTACGAGGAACGTTCAAAACGTTTCTGCACTTTTATATTTTCGTCGGAAACGGTGAAGGCGGGAGGAGTAGTAATTGGGCATTAAAAAGTGGGTACGACGCTGGGAAAATTACATTGCAAATGAAGGTGACTATGTAGATAAGTGATGTAATTTATTTTTGAAAGTCTTAATAAATAGTATTAAGAAAAAAACTGTGGAAACATTTTGAACGTTCCTCATATGTGGCAGATGCTGTATCACATGTCTATGATCTGCTTCTCACAACTGAGAGGACGTGGCGGATGTTTGCCCGACTGGCTGACCAACCACAAGTGTTGCCTGGCAGATAACTTTTTAAATAATCATTTTTGAATTTATCTTGTTGTCAGTTGAGTTGAATATATTCCTGCAACCCCATATTTGGACAACTTGGTGGTGGTGGGGCTTGGAAGGTGCAAAAATGAAAAGTATGAACTGAATGTAAGCTTAAAGTACCTTTTAAACTGCTTAAACCTGTTTTTCCAGACACACCATTTCCATTATCGGCTAAGTGTTTTTCCACTTTCAACTGCACAACGCTGTTTCCATGCATGCCTCA
Source organism: Polypterus senegalus (assembly GCF_016835505.1). Classification (NCBI taxonomy): domain Eukaryota; kingdom Metazoa; phylum Chordata; class Cladistia; order Polypteriformes; family Polypteridae; genus Polypterus; species Polypterus senegalus. The sequence continues at coordinate 26,508,269 of NC_053154.1, forward strand.
GTGTTTCTTCAGCCACAAGTGTGTACGCTGTACTACACTTTGTATTGTATGGGGTACAATTGCACTGTGCACCTCAGATGATTCTTACTGGCTGTTGCTGTTTCACTTCTTAGTCCATCCGGCCAATGGAAGGAGATGTTATTGTATTTGGTTGTGTGAGTGAAAGTTGCAGCATCTGATGATTGGACCTTAATTATGTAGGTTAACATGTATCATAATATCTTGTAAAATGAACAAAGAGAGCCATGAAGCAACCAAACATTGAACTTTTGGCCTGTAAGAGTTTTATTATTTTATTATTATTATAGGTTTAGAGACTCTTTATTGTCATATCAAGCCTGTCTTACATTAACTAGATCATTGTAGCTTGAATTCATAGTCTCAATCACTTGGCACTAAGTTGCCAATACTTGTAATGTTGTTATTTATTTAATACCACCATCAAACTGCCTACAAACAAGAGGAGTTCATTCACCCCATAAAAGATACATTTATATTAAGTGCTTTACAAGATGAAGAAAGAAAAAATATATAAAAATTAGCCAGCACTATTTAACAAAGAATAAAGTAAGGTCCAATGGCCAGGAAGGACAGAAAAAAAAACAACAAAAAAAAAAAAAACTTCAGATGGCTAGAGAAAAAAACCAAAACAAAACAAAATCTGCAGGGGCTCACTGGGCATTCTAGCTAACATAAATAACAGCAAAAGGCCGCCTCACCTCTTCTATTAAGCTTGGCTCTTGGAATTATAAGCAGACCTCCATTAGAAGATGTAAGGTTTGCACAGGTTGTATGATGTTAGAGCGCTCTGATCTCCTCCTATAATAATAATAATAATAATAATAATAATAATACATTTTATTTATACAAGGTGCCTTTTTGAAAACTCAAGGGCACCGAACAAACAAACAATAAATAAATAAATAAAAAGACGCATTATAAACAACTTAAAACATCAGAAAAAACAGAAGATATAAAATTAAAACCAAACAAAGCCAGTGTAATCATAAAGATTTTAAACAGATGCGTTTTAAGTTTACATTTAAAGGTTGAAAATGATTCGATATTTCTGAGCTCAGTAGTGAATGAATGAATTCCAGAGCTTCAGAGCAGAACAGCTGACTGCTCAGCTCCCCATGGAGGTTAGACGGGCGAGAGGGACGGTCAGGTGGATGGAGGAAGAGGATCTAAGGTTACAGGAGGGAATGGCAACATGAAGAAGGTCTGACAGATATGGAGGGGCGAGGTTATGAATGGCCTTAAATGTTAATAGCAGAATTTTAAATTACCCACAGTGCTGCACGTGGCGTGTCTGGGTTGCTCAGGGTGGCATCCTGCCTTGCGCCAGACACTCCTGTGACTTCAGAGCTGGGATCAACAAGTTCATTAAATGGGCGACTGGATACTCAAATGTTATAATAAAATAAACAATATTATGAGTAGTAAATCTTTAACATCAGAAGGTTTGGAAGCTAGTTAAAGCAGGTTTTAACGTTCAGGTGAACTGTGGTGTGTCCCAAAGCAGATTACAAAGAAAGTGCCTGTGGAAATGAGGTGATGTAGGCATAACTCTGAAAACAACATGCAAAACCTTTTAGAGGGTTTTGCTGTGAGGAAATTTGCACATTTTGACAATTCAAGGTAAAAGTAAAACAGAGCACCATAGTAATGTAAAAGTATTACTGTAAATGTTGCTGCAAAAAATGTATATGCAAAAACAAAAACTTTAAATGGGAATTGTTTTGCTGTTATTTAGCAAAAACATCTGCCAATGGGGTAAGCAAAATTTTCTTGACAAGATTTCTTAAAGTAAGCTAACTAATTGTAAATATAAATATCTTGTTAAGTCAATAATTCTTAGAATAAGGAAAAGAAGACTTAATCTCATGATATAAGTTATTTTTACATGCTTGGATTTCATTTTTTGCAGTGTAAAATGTTTAATTTTATTAGAATTAGATAATCCACTAAATCTCGCCTCCTCTGCTTCCTCAGTGTGACGCCCCATAGAATGTGTAATCGTAAGAATTCCACACGACATTCCACGCCTTATTTGAAAACGCAGTTTACAGCAGATCTGCCAATGACTTGGTGGAATGCTGCTAATTCTGTGGCGATACCGGTTTTGACGGCCTAAACTGGAGCTGAAGGATTTGTCTAGTTGGCTTGTTGTCATTCCTTTATACAGACACTGTGTGTTTATCATTTCCATGGAAATTGTGAGCCTCCTCATAAATTCTTGTGATTAGAATCTTTAATCCAAGGCCCAGTCACTGTGCGGTGCTCGCCTGCTATTTCTGTTATGCATAATGTGTTCACAGGGCATAGATGAATGAATTCATTAATAATGATGAAGAGGAGGAGGAGGAGTTTGGGAGCATACGCTGATTACAGTGCATTACCGCACCCACCACACAATGAACCACCTGGATTGGGACCCATGTGCAGCAGGTGACACCTCAGCCCTACTCTGGAACAGTCTAAGGTTTTTATGGTGGCTGGAGTGCCAGTCCTTCCACCGTTGCCCAAGTTTTCCCTGTAAATTGGACGACCTGCTTGCAGGGCTGGATGCAAGTTAACGTCATACTCAGGACATAGCAATTGCAGGGTAAGGGCCTTGCTCAGGGGCCCAATGGATTAGAGTCACTTATGGCATTTATGAGATTCGAACCAGCAACCTCCCGATTGCCAATGCAGATCCCCAGCCTCAAAGCCACCAACTCCACCCAGTAATGATAAGAGTAACTGGTAATGATGACAGATTTTAGAGGTGACGTTTCACAGCTACCAGGACTTAGGTTCAGTGAACATTTTGCTAATGTCAATGCGGCATTTGCTAGTATTCACCCTGTCCATGTAGCCTGGCCACCATTGAAAGGATGCACATGTAGGGCGACTTGATATTTGCCTAATGTGTGTTCATGAATGTCCCCAACCTGCCTGGAACTGTGGTCACTTTACATGTCATGTCACCAGGATAGCCTTCTGCTAAAGAGAATAGGAATGGTTAGAAAATGGAAGGATATATTAAAAATAATGATGGCAACAATAATAATAATAATAATAATAATAATAATAATAATAATAATAATAATAATAAAATGGTCATTGTAATAATAGGCTGTTTCTCAGTTCTAGTGTCTTGAGCTTTATTCCGATTACATTTACTTTCTGTCTGGAGACTGCATGTATTTTATGATTTCCACAGAATCAGCTTTTTGAACCAAAAAGATGTCCATATAAGCCTAATGACTTTGGTCCCTAATGAGTCGGTCAGTAGGTGTGTGTGTGTGTGTGTGTGTGTGTGTGTGTGTGTGAAAAGGAGAGAGTGTGTTCTGCAGTTGATTGGCATCCAGTTCAGGATCTTTTTTTTTTATGCCCAGGTTTGCCTTGTCTGGCTTTATACTTTTATGAACTATAACAGATACATTTATTACCAGTACACAGTTATTTATTAATCAATTAATCAATCCATAAAACATCTTATATAGCATAATATGAGCATGCACCTTTATACTGCAATTAACAGGGCAAGCAAGACAATAATAATAGTTTGAAAATAAATGCCTGTTAACCAAAGGTAAATGCTTTTAACCTATTAATGAATAATTTACTGTTGGTAATAATAATAATAATAATAATAATAATAATAATAATAATAATAATAATAGCCAATGGATGGCATGGTGGCACAGTAGAAGGGCTACTGCCTTGCGATAAGGAGACTGTGGTTCACGTCCTGGGTGCTTCCCATGTACAGTCTGCAAGTTCTCTCCATGTCCATGTGGGCTTCCTCTGTATGCTCTGGTTTTCCCCCCAACAGTCCAAAGACATGCTGAATTAGCCCTTGTGTGTGCGTGTGCGTGTGTGTGTGTGTGTGTGCGCGCCCTGCGTAGCCCTGTTCAGAGATTGTTCCTGCCTTGTGTCCAGTGCTTGTTGGGATAGGCTCCAGCTTCCCTATGATTCTGCTCTGGATAGGTGGGTTTAGAAGATGGATGGATGGGTAATCAACAACATCATTGGTTGTTATTTGCTATTAAAACCCTAACCCGTAATAAAGCAATCTACAGGGCAAGAAAGGTTGCTAAAGAATAAGAAAAATAAGTACATTTAATGTCATTTTCTAACTCGCTTAATCGAGACAGGGGTTGTGTGGGGTGCTGGAGCCTATCCTAGTTGGCACAGGGCTCAAGTTAGGAACAAACTCTGGACTGAGCGCCAGCCATTGTAGTAAATGTGTTTTAAACCAAATTTGAAGCTTTTGACTTATTATTAGTAATAATAACATTAACACATATTTAATATAGATCTGTTAAACTATCACAAGGCACTTTACAGTCAACACAGATTACAAAACAGTAAATACAGCGTATGAAAAATTGTAATGTCTTTAATCTATTAATGTATTATTATTGTTATTATTATTACATTAACCTCGTGTGTGCCTTGATTGTGTTTCACACAGTACATGGACATGCTGGCTGTCTGATTTTTGGAAATCTGAATGGAAAGCCATGTGTCTGCATGAAGGGCAGATTCCACTTTTATGAAGGTTACCCAATCTGGAAGGTAAGATGCTTTGTCATTTAATTAGTATTTTTAACAATTTTGTTTTTTAATTCATTTGAAATGTTGTGGTAAAATTGATGGGACTTTAGATTAAACAGACGAATGAGCTGTCCCTGTTGTTTCTGAACTCCAGTCAGCCTGTTACAAGACGCCAGCCGCCTATCTATTAATTTTTTACATTTAAGAGTTTTCCTTTAAAGATTTACCATTGTTGTTTCTTGTCCTAGTGTGTGGATATAAACACAGGAAACTTCAGTTTCTGTATTACATCTTGCCGGAAGAAGGGGCCTGAGTTGCCTCGAAAGCTTGCATACTGTAATCTTTTTAGTTAGCCAATAAAAGGGGTCATTTTGCTTGGCTTTTCTCTACTAACGCAGGTGTAAGCCGTTGTCCTGTTTACACAGTAAATAAATAGGACACTTCACTTGATACCTGTCCTTTAGGCGTCTATTGTTCATAGCTTTTATTGTATTCATGCTTCAGGGTCTTTAACCTGCAATTGCTCCATCCTTGGATGTGACGTTAACCTTCATCCAGCCCTGCAAGCAGGTCTTTCAAACTTACAGGGAAAACTTGAGGGGTGGTGGCAGGATTGGCACTCCAGTCACCGTGAAAAAAATCTCACACTGGTCAATGTGGTGCTGAGGTGTCATCCGCTGCACTCGGGTCCCAATCCAGGTGGTTCATCGTGTGGTGGGTGCAGCAATGTGCTGTCAGTGCATGCTCTCAACCTTGAAGGGAAGAGGAGTGGGACCGGTCAAAAGTTTTAGAACACCTCAGTTTATATGAAAATGCATGCAGTTTAATGTCTTAATGTTTCATGAAATCAAGGCATAGCACAAATAAACAATGGCAACTAAAAAATAAGTCAAGGAATCATTAAGTGTGCAAAATTTTATTCCAATTTTTGATCCATTCAAGTGAACACCTTTTGCGGATGTAACAGCCAAACTGTGGTAACCATTTACATTCAGAATGGCAGTCACTCATTGCAAGGTCATTATCTCTGCCTCCAGCCGAAGAAGCCAAAACTATCACACTTCTTCCTCCATGTTTGATAGTCGGTGTCACACACTTCCTTTCACCAACTCAACACCCTGTGTTATGAATCAAAGATTTCAAATTTTAATCCATCAGTCCACAAGACTTTCAAGGCCCTACTTTGTCCTTTAAGGAATGGCCATCTTGCTGCCACTCGCCCTGTCAAACACACAGCACAAAGTCTCCTTGTCACAGCAGAAACTGAAACTTGCTTTTCTTGACCACTTGACCAGCTGTTGTGCTGTGAGTTGCCTGTAAAACAAGCTGGTGACCCTCAGAAAGTCGTCTTCTGATTGGGTTGTGACTTTCGGTCTGTCAGATCTCCTCCTATCAGAGTCTTCCCATTTCCACTTACCTTTCGATTGTGTAGGACACCACTGGACTCACTGACACTTAGATTTTTTGTTTTTTTTGGTAGTTTCTCTAAGTGAAAGGCCTACACTTTTGTCTCATTTCATTTATTAATTGCCATTTTCTTGCCGATATCACTGGAATTTGCGGCTTTCTACAGGGTAATACTGTCCAGGTAGTACTTCAGAGGAGGCAGTAACACAGTAGTCTGTTCCACCTCTGCTTTAAGACAGACAGAGGGCTTTTAAGTAATCAGCAGATGTTGGACACCTGTGCAAATTGTTTGCTTCAACTTTCCAAGGCTTAGTTGACTTTGCTGCAGAACATCTGTAAGTTGTAACCTATTAATTGTTCCCTGAAGAAGGCCCATTTGTAATATTCCGAAATTTCCTTTTGTTCAGTTTTTGCTAACCTAAACTTTAAATTTAAACTTGTAGCGGTTTACTGCTTACCTTTTTGCCATTTTTAGGTCATTCATTGTGTTTCATCTGATTCAATCTGAAGATAAACTGAGGTGTTCTAAAACTGTTGACCGGTAGTGTGCATACGTACGAGTGTGTTCTACAGCCAGCTCATTTTGCGTGACTTTTCCAGGGATTTTCAGTTGTAGCCTGTGAAGCCGTTTGCCTAACTTAACATGCCTGGTGACTCATTCCAACTAATCCATGACTCACGCCAGCAAAATCAAACAAGTTTGATTTGGTCTTTAAATGTAGGCTCTGTGTGCACTGCTCTGGTGTGGTGAGGAGGTGTTACCTGCTGCACTGGGGTCCCAGTCCAGGTGGTTTGTCATGTGGTGGCTGTGGTAACGCGCTATTGGCACAGACTACCAACTTCTTTCTTTCTTTCTTTCTTTCTTTCTTTCTTTCTTTCTTTCTTTCTTTCTTTCTTTCTTTCTTTCTTTCTCTGTGCATGAGAGCTGACAACCAATAAATGCTCATCTGAAAGTACAATAGTTAGAATGTAGTGACTAGGAATAAGAAACGTGGGTGTTTTTGGAGCTCACGAGATACAGAAGAGAAGCTCATCTGTGTGATGATGTCTCATGACAAAATGGAAAAAGAAAAAAAAATAATAAGATTGCAGCCAAACTCCCCGTAACTGTTCCCTTTGTAGATCACCGTCTCTGTCAGACGGATGCCATGAAAATGGGTGAACGAGACTGTGTTGGGAGTTCGGCACTCAGTAGGTAAATGCGACATGGGCAGTGAGTTTTAGACATTTTATTTTATTTTTTAATTTCAAGATAATATTGCATACAATCAAGTTGAACTTATACATCAAATGACTTCACAGTCAAATAAAAAAAAAGATATTAAGGAAGCAAAATCAGAAAAAAAGACAAACCCAAACAAACAGAATTCAACGTCCACCTGAGAGAAAGAGCAGAGAGCCAGTAATGTTGGCAAAAATAGGTAGGAAAACAAAGAGCAAAATGTCCCTTTCCCTTGATATAAATGCTTATTCTAAAAGTGTATTAATTAAATCCATCCATCCATCCATCCATTTTCCAACCCGCTGAATCCAAACACAGGGGGTCCGCTGGAGCCAATCCCAGCCAACATAGGGCACAAGGCAGGCACCAATCCCAGGCAGGGTGCCAACCCACCGCAGGATTAATTAAATCTCGTCAAATTTTTTAAAGGTCTTTTAACAGATTCTCTTAGCGGGAATTAAATTTTTTCCCAATTTCAAATAGCATAGAACAGGGGTGGGCAACGCCAGTCCTGGAGAGCCACAGTGACTGCAGGTTTTTGTTTCAACTCAGTTTCTTAACGAGAAGGTGATTATTTCTGATGAAGCACTTCTCGCTCAAGTGACATTCTGATGCCTCATTTTAGTGGTCTCGTTTGTTAAGGTTCCCCACCCTTAATTGCTAATTTCAGTCTTAAACAGCTGCATTCAGTGTTTTAATGGCTCCTTATTAGCAATAAGATGCAAATGACAAAGTGGCCAGCAGTTCTCCATCTAACTTTTTTTCCATTTAAACCCGTGAGCATTCATCATGCACTGTTTAATTTAATAAAACACTTAATAGAAAAATGTGACAGACTGAAAATGATCCTTTTTAGGCGCCAAATTATTTGGATGATAACCTTGGAAAGGAAAAAATGTAATATATAAGAACCTTGCATTGCACAGACTAACAAGCCATAAAATAAATAAAGTCTAAGACTGACAAGGATTGGTTTCTAATGAAGCAATTGAAAACCTGCAGCCACAGGGGGGTCCCCAGGACCGACATTGCCCACCCTAGTATAGAACATCAGTTACCCCCTTTTTTGACAAGATCAGTGACAGCGGTCCACAAATCTGATGCAAAATTGTATAATGTGACATCAGCTTTACTGAATACATAATTAGGTTTGCATTGGTAGTTATGATACATCCATGAGGACAGTCATGGCTGATTAATTGTAAATGGCTCTTTTTTTTATACGATGTTAACTATAGAAGGTGAGCTCACATTTAAGTAGGTTAAAACTTGGTTTCACCATTAAAATAAATCTAATAATTGAAATCAGTAATTAACGATGAATAGTTCAAGTGCAACATTGTTGTCGGGTTTTCAAAGCACAATGGAATTCTTACTCTGCATTGTGACGATTAATGATTAACCCCAAAGAGACATAAACGTAGCAGGGGAATTGAGAAGATGCACTGTAAGAGTTTTGACAAGTTAAAGAAAGAGTTTAGCCATAAAGAACACTTTTTGCAGTTTATCACATCATTAAGTTTGTTATTAGCAAGTTTTAATTCTGCTCTGCACAAGACGAGAAGGTAGCTGTAGAACAATTATTAATTGTGTTTAAAGCAAAAATATGTGTAGTGTATACTTGCAATATGATGAACTGCCAGTTCTGTCAAAGGCTGGGGGGCTGTCAACAAACAAGGCCTGTTAAAGCCCATTGAGGCATTCCTTGTGTGATATTGGGCGATACAAGAAATAAATGGTTGTTGTTTCTTGATTATAATACAAAGATTGATTAACACAATTTGAACCTGCTCTTGGAAGTTGACTGCATGGTGTTTGCAGGTTCTCCCTGTGTCTCTGAAGGTTTTCCTCTGACTTCTCTGGTTCACATCCAGCATCCCCCGAGACCTACCAGTTTAGCTAACTGACCACTCTAAACCGGCACTGAGTGGGCACTGTGTCAGACGGGTATCCCACCTTGAGGCTGGTTTCTTCCCTGAACCGTATTCTAGCAGCATACGCTTCAAAATCACTGCAGCACTGAATAGAATTAAATGTGGAATTGAAAAAGTCGTTAATCCTGTGCAGGGTCATGTGGGGATGGAGCCGATGCTGGCATGGTCAGGTGCAGGGCAGAAAACAACACTGGATGGGCCACTCGGTCACACCCACATGCACCCATATTAACTTTACCAATGTCATGTTGTCTTACGTGAATAAGGATTTTCTAGGATTAAAGTTTGTCCAGGAAAATAAATATGATACCCTTAGTCTTTCTAAACTAGCTGAAAATGAAAAAAAACGTAACTAAATAAAAAAATAGCACAGGTTCATGATAGGGCATTATTTGTCTTATGTGAATATATTTAAAGAAAAAAGTTTTGAAAGTTACCTCACTAAACTGGTGTGTGTGTGTTTGAAGATGTACCAACAATTAAATATAACCCTTTGTCATGCCTGAGCTTTCCCAGAAATAAGTCCTTATCCTAATCCTGTTTCTCAGGCGAGCAACCAAGACTTAGCCTCTCCCTTAATTCAGAAAGGATTACATTTTTCTTAAAAGTAGGTGGCACAGGTCCACATGAGTTAGCGGAGCTTCAGAGGAACAATGAAGAAATTCTGGGAAACAAATCTTACAAAACAAGTCAATTAAAATGAATTCAAAAGACCTTAATTAGCAGCAAAAACCGGTCACTCAATAAGAAAATGGTTAGAACGAAAACCTGCAGCCACTGGGGCCCTCCAGGACTGGAGATTGAGAATCCTGGTGTAAACAATGAATGGAATACGTAAATATTGGAAATCTATCTATCTATCTATCTATCTATCTATCTATCAATCTATCTATCTATCTATCTATCTATCTATCTATCTATCTATCTATCTATTATAGTGCTTTATCTATCTATCTATCTATCTATCTATCTATCTATCTATCTATCTATTATAGTGCTTTATCTATCTATCTATCTATCTATCTATCTATCTATCTATCTATCTATCTATCTATCTATCTATCTGTTATATAGTGCCTTTCACAACTTGATAGCCATGTGAACGCAATGTAAACTTTTTCCAGTTGAGGCGGCTGTCAAAAATCAAGCCAGTTTTGTCTAAATGCAACCTTGAAATAGTGATACATGCTTTTATAACCTCTCGTCTAGATTACTGCTATGCACTTCTTTTTGGAATTAGCCAGGCCTCCATTGCTCGCCTACAGTTGGTGCAAAATGCCGCTGCTCGATTTTTAGCTGGCACAAGCAAGCATGACCACAATACCCCGATTGTGGCTTCCTTTCACTGGCTCCCAGTTTGTTTTCAAATCTATTTGAAGATCCTTGTATTTGTTTTTAAATCCTTTAATGGTTTTGCCCCATTTTGTCTGTCAGAACTACTGCACCTATATGTACCGTTTCGCTCTCGCAGGTCAGCAGACCAAATGCTTTTACTTGTTCCTAAGACACGATGCAAACTCCGAGGTGATCAGGCTTTTTTAGTTACAGCTCCAAAATTCTGGAATGATTTGCCATTGCACATTAGAAAGGCTCCTTCACTTGCTGTCTTCAAATCTTATTTAAAAACGCACTTTTACTCCCTGGCCTTTAACTCAGTATGATATGTTGACTATGTGTGTATTTTTTGTATTATGAATTTCTTCAGTTTCTTTTACCGTTTGGTTATTGTGTGTCTTATATGTTGGGTTGTATTGTACAGCACTTTGGTCAGTCTTGATGTTGTTTTAAAGTGCTGTATAAATAAATAAATAAATCGAGAAAGGATCAGCTTGACTACTTTTCCAAGTATTAGTTTAGCTTTTAATGTAAGCTACATAATGTACCACTATTGCCTCCATATTTGTATAAAATGAGCATCAGCAGGGTCGCACAGCGAGTCAGGGACTGTGAACGCAGCCGTGTGCTTTGCATTCCAGCCATTTAGCCACTGGGTGACACTCCCAACAGCAATTAAAACAAACAAAAAGAGGAGATAATTTTAATTTTAACTGCAGCCAAGTGCAATGTTTTACACAATAATTGCCAGAGAGAATTAAACTGAGGTAGCTACTCCATAGAGGATCATTGGAGAATCAAACTGGAAAGTATGAGAGCAGGGCAGGCTCCGACAAATCAGTCCCACAAGGATTATATTAAAGTCAGGAACATTTGGAGTAAAGCAAATGTAAGGAGAATAAATAAACGGGAAATCACCTGAGAATTAACAATCTTAAGAAAGCGTGTTGGGTCAGGATAGCAAAAGCTCCTGAATGACAAAGTGAATAGGGAGCAGCACAAGTTTAGGCATAGAATTGGGTTTATATTTATCAAGAAATGTGAAAATTGACAATAGTCACGGACAATGCATGATCCGAGTTTGTAATTCACCACTTGTCTTTTTCAAAGTACACAAAATACATTGAAATAAGCAGTAAAAACCACAGAGCAGTTCATATACCGTTCATTCAAGAAACCCATACTCAATATTGTGATGTCACATGACATTCCACCTAATTAATAGTTGTGGGTTCCCCGGCCTGTCCCAGTAGATTGAGACACAAAGCAGTAAGCCGCCCTGGATGGAGCACAAAACCATTGTGGCACTCAGTCAAGTGCTCACCCACAAGGGGCCAATTTAGAGTCATCAGTTAACCGAAAATGCATGTGTTTGAGAAGCAGACAAAATAATGTACTTGAAGTACCTGGAGTAAAATCCACATAGACAACGGCATACAGATGGCTTTTGGGCATTAAATCAGAGAATTGGAGTGTAGATCTGTGCTGCCCCTACTAGATGTTGTTAATAATGTTGTCACATTACTAGGGGGCTGTGCCCACCAACCTTTCCCCCAGCCTGCGCTACAAGCCAGCCACTTTGTGTCTCTGCTGCTCATGTATGTGGATTTCACTTTCACCAAGCAACAAATGTTTTAATTCTCATGGATATGCCTCTTCATTGTGAAGAAACACTACTATTCCCTGGTGGCAACATGAATTAGACAATCTACAAGTCTCCGACTTAAAGTTTCTTAACTTTATTATAACGTATTTCTTCGAGTAATTTCCGTTTGTTGGCGCTAATGCGATCTTTAGTTTCAGTTTTTTGAGACTTTCAAATTTTAGTCCTTTCATAATCTCTAACCTGCTCTGCATGTGTATCGCGCCAACGTTTTTGATCCTCTTTACAACATTCTGATTTGTCTTCTACTCTTTGTCTTTTATTTCCGACCCCACATGGAGCTGAGAGCGCAGGAACTGTGTCTGCCAATAGCATTCACACGAATGAGAATATTTGACTCCATAATCCATAACTCTTTGTTCAAATATTTTTTGACAAAATAAAACCCTGTTCCCGATGTGAGAATTTTATATTTTGTTTCAGTTCTTCTCATTTTTGTTTAGCTTAGAAAAACTTGGTAATGATAGATAGATAGATAGATAGATAGATAGATAGATAGATAGATAGATAGATAGATAGATAGATAGATAGATAGATAGATAGATAGATTCCATACATTAGAACTGTTTAAAGCCCACATAATCCAATTCAGGGTTTCTAGGGGCTGGAATCTTCTAAGGCTGACATCAACTCTGGACTGGATGCCATTGTTTTCTTTCTTTTTTTCAAATACAGCAATTTTAATATACAGTAAGTTACATATGTTTTATTATTTTGGTAATTTTTTAGGTGACCTTTCCAATCCGGATTTTCCACCTACTTGGTGTTGAGACAATTATTGTGACAAATGCAGCAGGAGGACTAAATCAAGAATACAAGGTGGGGGATATAATGGTTATTAAAGACCACCTCAACCTGCCTGGCTTTGCTGGAAATAATCCTTTGGTTGGACCAAATGATGAAAGGTAGGATAATGTTTGTGCACCTAGTGATGGTTGTTCAATGCATGTTTGGTTCTTAGACAAATAGAGTTTAGTACTGAAAATGTTTCACATTATAGAGGTAAACACAGTATTATAAAAATCAAATTAAATTGTATTTGTCACATACAAGTCATTCATATAGTACAGTATGCAGTGAAAGGCTTTCTTGCTCAACTCCAATGACTGTGCCTTGAGACAAATATAAAGGAACAATAATAATACATACGGTAACTTTACATTCAAATATCATTAATAGAATTATAAATTTGTAGTAAATACTACTACTAAATAATAATAATAACAAAATAGATGACTTAAATAACAATGGTAGAGAATTAACAATAGGGTATAATGTATAACTAAACACTTTCCTTATTTAACATGTGAGTGCACTGTAGGAAATATACAGCAAATACCTAATTAGCTTTAACAACAAACATAACTCTAAAACAATAAATAGATAGATAACCTATCAAAAATTATTGTTTAAATTATTTGAAAATATTTACTATTTCAAAATATTATTTTTAATGGTTTAGATTTAACAACAAAACAAATTATTATTATTATTATTATTATTATTATTATTATTATTATTATTATTATTATTATTATTATTATTATTATTATATTATTATTATTATTCATCCATCCATTTACCAACCCGCTGAAACCAACAAGGGCACAAGGCAGGAATCCAATCCTGGGCAGGGTGCCAACCCACCACAGATTATTATTATTATTATTATTATTATTATTATTTATTATTAATAATAATTTCCCTCCACAACCCTGGACAAGATAATAATTATTATTATTATTATTATTATTATTATTATTATTATTATTTATTATTAATAATAATTTCCCTCCACAACCCTGGACAAGCTAAGTAGTCTTAAAAATTGGATGGCTGTGTGGGTAATACACTAGTAGTTACTTTGATTTTATGTAGCCACCATAGTCCACTAGTGACCATGCCAAAACAGGTTTCCTCTATTTTTTTGTTTTTTTTCCACTAATTCTCGAATTGGATCCCAGAACGGCTGAGTGACTCACACACTGAGTCAGAGTCGAGAAATCTTGAGGTTCAAAGTCCAATGCTTTGGCCCTGTTGTCTACCAGTAATGGTGCCCTTGATAGTGCTGCTTCCCCATAGTTTTAGAGTTTTGTCCAGGCACTTCTCTTTCACGTTTTGTTCTGTTTTCTTCACACATGCAAAACCTCGTGCTACCAGTGCCTGCAAACTGGTCCAAGTTGTGGAATAGATGGAAGAACACACGTTTTAATGAAGTGACTGGGCATCCTAAATGAATTATCGCAAATTCAGAAAAAATACTCAATGCATTTGAAGACTCATATACAGTTTAAGGAACACCCCACCCAAAATGATTATTTTTTATATGTTACTTAGTCTGTGTGGGTTGTAGTGATTCCAATAAAATTTTTTAATTATGTTTTCATGAAGAAACTGAATAAACTGTCTGAAACAGTATGCATCTATAAAGGCCAATGCTAGCAACGATATTCAAAAATATCCATGAAACAATCACGTGTTACTCATGTCTCATAATCCAGTCATCCAGTCATATGCTTAAAATGTGCAAAATACAGGCATGTTTTGCTAAAATCTTGTTAAATAAATACTTCTGGAAAATCAATGCAGTGAACACATTCACATGGGAGCAGTTGAATTGAAGATCTTTCTTCCTCCCTCATTAGTCAAGAGCCCTGTCTTCAATTCAAAACTCATTCCCTTGAGAACACGTCTCATCTGTATGCACTGCTTCGGTTTTCCATAAGTATTTATTTAACAATATTTTAACAACAAATAAATGCATTTTGTACATTGTGACATGTGACTAGATGATTCGACATATGAATTATGCAACACGAGTAACGAGATCTTTTCATGGATGTTTTTGATGCTGTTTGCTGTTGTCCGGTGTTGGTCCCCATAGATGACTGTTCTTTCAGTAATTATGTTATCTCCATTCTCCATGAAGACAAAAGAAGGTAAACATTTTCTTGCCCATCTGGATAAGGGATAAGTGATATGCATCATTTTGTGTGGAGTATTGCTTTAAGGACATGATAGAAAATATTGTTTTAACAGCTCGTCAATACAAACTTTGCGTCTTTTTATTTTCACGTGACTTATTTTAGCGTCATAAGACTGGCTGTCCAGAGTTGATTCCTGCCTTCTGTCGAGTCTTAGCCCCCCAACCCTGAATTAGATCAGGCTGGTTTGAGTCTAAAACAGGGAATCCTTCCAGTCTAACACCTAGTGGTTCCAGGATCGATCCCAGCTCCCTGTCTCAGTTCAGAAAACAGTTGGATTATATTTCTCTCATGGGTGTCTGAAACCATTAGTTGGTCTTAAGCACCTTAAGTCATTTTCTGAAACTCACTTTGTAGTGCAGGGTCTCTGACCCAGGACACACTGTAAATTTATAGTTTGTGATATGAATAGAATAAATGTTTGAGGGTGTAGCTCTGCATTTGGAAAATTCTTTAAGGAATATTTTTTTACATTTTTTTTATTTTTAAAAAATATTTGTCTAACAAGTACAACTAACCTGAAAGGAGTGTTACTAGCTGCTCATCTTTGTCACTGCATTTTTTCTGCGCATATTTGTCACCTTACACTTTTGTCGACATGTGAGCTATTGCATCCCCTATATTCGTTCAGTGATTAATTTTTCATTCATTGATTAATTTCTTATGAATTTCCATTTTAAGTATAATTTCACATGTACAGTTATGTTGACAGTGTCACACTTTGGTTTTGTGTTCCACAGATTTGGAACTCGCTTCCCTTCCATGTCAGATGCCTACAATGCAGATCTGCGGAAGCTTGCACGCACCGTCGGCAGCGAACTTGGATTCAGCGATTTTATCCGAGAAGGTGTATATTGTGTTCTCAGCGGACCCTCCTTTGAGACTATCGCCGAGTGTCGGATGCTGAACTGTCTTGGAGCAGATGCTGTGGGTAAGTCACTTCCCGCATTTCAGAAAGTAATGGCATAAACCAGAAACACCATTGCCTTATGCTGTGTCCACGCTACTACATTGTTCAGTGTTTTTAAATTTAAGCAGTCTCTATCCACACCAGTGATTTTAAATCCATCCATCCATCTATTTTCCAACCTGCTGAATCCGAACACAGGGTCACAGGGGTCTGCTGGAGCCAATCCCAGCCAACACAGGGCACAAGGCAGGAACAAATCCCCGGGCAAGGCGCCAGCCCACACACACACCAAACACACACTAGGGATAATTTAGGACCGCCAATGCACCTAACCTGCATGTCTTTGGACTGCGGGAGGAAACCCATGTAGACACGGGGAGAACATGCAAACTCCACGCAGGGAGGACCCAGGAAGCGAATCCTTACTGTGAGGCAGCAGCGCTACCACTGTGCCACCGTGTTACCCTGTATTTGCTATGTTGAAATATAGTTTTGTCCCTTGAAGGGTAACCAATCAGGGAATGAGATTACAATATGATCAGGATCCAATCAGAGAAGGGTCATGTAATTTGCATGAACCAATCGAAGCACGCTTAGAGTCGACATTTTCACCCCTCCACACTGAAATGTTGAGCTGGAATTTTCAGAAATATGTGGCTCTGGAATACAGTTTGAAAAGTTTCCATTTTCTGGAGTTAAAAACGCCAGGGTGATGGGGATAGATGGCAAAAACGGAAACTAATGTTTGTGTTTTTACATGAAAATGTAGTCATGCAGACATAGTCTTAGCAAGTGTTAGCAAGAGGAGCTCAGTAGATCCTTCTAGATCACTGGTTCCCAAACTCGGTCTTGGGGACCCTCTGTGGCTGCTGGTTTCTGTTCCAACCAGATTCAGAATCGGTGATAACAATCGATGACAAATGATCTCATTTAATTAGCCAGTGTTTTTTTAAACTCTTCTCGTTATTCTGCTTTCAGAAAAGCACAGCAGCATGGTTTTTTACATTTATAAGAATTTAGAAATATTTTTTTAATTTTTTATTTATTATCTATTTTTTTCTAAAGCTATAAATGCTAAACTCTCTTTTGATATTTTCCTATTATTTTCCCCTTTTTTCTGTGTAGCTTACTCCATTCATTTAACCCTAATAGTGACACTTAACAACAAGCATAGCAGACACCCGGGATGATGACAGCAACAACAACTTCAGTGTCAGTCTCACTAATTAGTAAATAATCAATTAAATAACCAGAACACCTGGAAGAGCAGAATGAAAATTAGGTTGAAAATACTGTTCACGACTTAAAAACAAACCTACATATTCCCCATATATCTTCTTATTAGGTTTTATGTTTTAATACCAACCTTAGTTTGTAATTTCTACATTGACTCCAAAACACAGAAACTGGGAAATAACACTTCACTTAATTAGGGTAAGAGTCCAATGAAAAATGGGTTGGATGGAATAAAAACCTGCAGCCACAGGGGGACTGAGATTGGGAAGCACTGTTCTAGATTATTTCATTAGTTTGAAGATTATGGATTATGGTATTTTACTTGAAATTGGGTGGGAATTCTCTTCAAAAACATGCGCAGAAACTTTGTTTTCAGAAACCAATCAAGGTCCTGTATGATGTTAGCCCTGAGCCACTTGTGGTCCCTGACCACTTCCGTGTGTTGCATTCCCACCACACAACATTTGCTGTAACCTTTATACAAAATGTGACATGCAAAGAAGGGTGATGTGGTGTGAATTGAGGCAAATTTGAGAGTTCATAGGGGACACCCTCACCTTATTGCTTCAAACTAATTACTACTTTCCAGGGGAGGTTATTGGTTCAATGCAGTGCATGGCATGGTGCACCTGGGAGGCAGTTATGAAGAGTGATACTGTGCTACACTCCATTTTCACTTCATTCATTTTAACCTGTTAACATATTTCCAAGATATCACCAGTGTTTGTAGTCAACCAATCAGAACAATTCATTGCCTTATCCCCACCCATGATAGTTCATGGATGAAGAAAGTAGGAGCTATAAAAGTACCAGAATCTACCAACAAGAGCTATAAATGGCCCAAGTTCTTGCGGTGGGAATGCAAAAATTCCTAATGACTAAATATATGTTCCATTTTACTTATTTTCTTTATTTTTTATATTTTATAAAAATAATATGTGAAATCGGATAGAGTGAATAAATCTGCCTTATCAGTCTTGTTTAAAGATGTTTAGGAGATCATTTTTAGAACCTAATCAACTCTCTTTCTCGACCTCTAGGCATGAGTACCGTCCATGAAGTGATCGTGGCTCGCCATTGTGGTCTGCGTGTTATTGGTTTATCTCTCATTACAAACAAATCAGTGATGGAGTATGACAGCATTGATAAACCCAACCATGAAGAAGTTCTGGAGACAGGAAAATGGAGGGCAGAACAATTCCAAAAGTTTGTGTCAACTCTTGTTGGGCGCATTGAGTTCAATAATAACTTTTGAGAGAAAGTAAAGGAACAGTGATGGAAGTGATGGGGAGAGAACACAGCTGAATGTAGAGCTTAAACTGGCTCAGTCTCGGGTCTTGAGAGTGTTCATCACCATGGCTTCCAATCACATACCCCATTGTCTATATTTGTGATAAATGCTATTTATTTAACCTTTTTTTTAAAGAGTGTGTTCAAATTTGCTACAGGCAGTAGAGGGACGTATCTTTTAATTCGGTGGTGAGTGTGAGATTTTACTGCAAAACTAATTAGGGGTCTACAAAACAGGTATCATTTAGTTTCATCAGTACATCCATCAGTTATTAAATATGTTCAATACAAATAAGTGGAACGGGAATTTGGAGTTCCTATTTTTAAATTTCCACGTAGTAAATTAAGTTCAGCCATTCCAGACAAGCACTATTTTGTATGGCACAAAGGTGCTCAAAGTCATCCAGAGCAAACTCCACTGGACGTTTTTAGTTTCCACATTTTATTGAAAGAACTCTTTAAGATGTTTCTATGTGGCGATCATCAACCACTCTTTATTTGCATAGGTTGTTAAACTGATGGGTGTGATAGTGGAAGGTATTTTTGTGCCTATATGCTCTGTATTGCTCTAAATAGGTTTCTCTCATGCGTCACTAGAAATTCATCAGCACATGAATTTAAATAGAAATCAAACTGTCGTCCTTTACTAAGTAGATAAAGAAATTTAGGATTCTGTGAGGGTTTTGCCAAAGTTTACTCACTTGTTGGCAGCAGGCAGTGTGGCATAGTAGTTAAGGCTTCAAAACCTCGGGTTGTGAGTTTGAATCCCACCGCTGACACTATGCGACCATGTGCAAGTCACTTCACCTGCTTGTACTCCAGTTGGTAAAAGAAAAGAAAAGTAACCAATCATACGTAAGCGTTGGATACAGGTGTCAACCGAATAAGTTAATATAAGTTCAGACATAAGCTAATATACTGTGTATATATATATATATATATACATACATACATACATACAAATATATATATATATATATATATATAAAATAATAGGGTGGTCCAGATCTAATTATGCAATTTTCATTACGCCACAACTTATTCAGTTTATTACATACAGAATTCACAAAAAAAATTTTGTTGCCGATAGATGGCAGCACCTGCCCTGCCTTCCAAAATGGCAGGGAGACTGTTGTCAGTCTAACAGCGGAGCAGGTGTGATGTGTTTGCCTTTTCATAATTGTATAATTAGATCTGGAGCACCCGCTATATATATATATATATATATATATATATATATATATATATATATATATATATATATATATATATATATATATATATATATATATATATATAATATTGTGTTTAATAAATTTCAGCATATACTGTATATTTTGCACTTACCATTACATGACGTCAATGCGTCACCAGTACTTTGGGTTTCGCCATATAGTAGACTTTGCATTGCCAGTTAAATTCTTTACCTTCATTTATTTATTTCAAGATCTGCATATTTACTATTTCTTTAATGGTAGTATTAATTTCACAAGAGTATATTTAAAGCAATATTGTACTGCAAGCACTTCCATTTTCAAGAAGTAATATAAAAACTGTTAATCTGAAGCAACCTTTGTACTGTATTCTAAACAAAAAGGTGCAGTTTATACTGTGTGACCAAATTATAAGACTTAAACTTGATTGCGTAACTTTACCATGAGTTCTTAAGCATTCCTTGACCAAATATCTTTGGTGAATGTTTTGCAGTTTTAGACCCGTGCAAAATTTAATTCGACTAAACACAAATTAGAATCATAGAAACAAGTATTATAAAAGAATTTGGATTCATACAGTAGACAAGATCACTTGGCTTTGGCATGAGTTAGTAATGCTGGAAACAAAGCCACATTCCCACATTCAACATGTTGAATTTGTTCATAATATCAAGTGTGTTACTTCATGAGTTTAGCACACACTGTTTTCATTTACCTGCGATCTGGAAGTGGATTTCCAGAAGGCTGCTCCATTTGCGACATGCAGTCTGTTTATGTAAATGCTGCATTGAATGAATGTGTGAACAGTTCAAAACCGGTTTGACTCCATCTTGACCAAATGTAGACAGTACAGCAGTCATTCATCACTAAGCACTAATGCTTTGGATGTCAGAGCCGGATTTTATGCACAGACCCAGAGATGATTGATGGAAACCTTAAGGGTGGGGGGTCTCAATTTTTTATCTATTTATTTTTATCATATTTATTATTCTATTTAATTTTGTATGCATTGTACTTTATGATAAAAATGATCTGTCAGAACTTTTTTGTGTGTTCCTTCTCTCCCTGACTTGTCTTTCCTATTCAGATAAAACAATTAAGTGCAGCCTGGTGCTCACCATCTTAGAGTAGTAAATGCTCGCCATATCTGCATGTTATCAGCTCATAGAATGCTTTTATCAGTTCTAAAGACATTGGCTAGTAGAAACACAGACTTAAAAGGATCATTATCAGGGATTTAATAAGGGATAACAATGCTCTGGTTTATTGTGAGAGATTAAACAGTTAGGCAAGTGTGAGCAACAACACTTTCATTGTGAATTTCACTCTTTGAGAGATGGCCTGTCTTCTTTAGTAATGCATTCTGTAAAAATAGAAAGTGAGCTGTTTATTTTATTCTTCTAGATTACCTTTATCTAACAATGGAAACATAGTGTTGATTGATATGTCATTACAGATTGATTACTGTGGTTTGTAAAGCCCATTCATTCACATTTGGATACTCACTGAGTGGTGTCTCTTGATTGTGCATGTTATGGAAATAAAAAAAAATGTCCATTAATTATGGACTCTTAACTCAACCACATTTGAAAACAGAGCGTTTTTACGGAAGGCGTGTTTCTTCAAAAATGTTAAGCAGTTTTACTTAATAAACTGGTCTTTCTTCACACACATGCGTAGTGCTTCTGTTAAGGCCGGCAGTGTTGTATACGTATAATGCAACTTACTGAAGATTCACTTAGACCGATTCATAGTCATGGAGGGTCTGGAAACTGCCCCAGCAGCATTGGGTACAAGACAGAAAGCCATCCATGGGCAGGACACCAGGCCCATCACAATGCCTACGCATGCACCTGGATGGAAGACCCTGGCAGACTCCACACAGACAACAGCAGGTTGTAGGGTCTGAACTCTCAACACCTGCGTCTGGGTGGGCAATGCTACCCTGTTGTAAATATTAGTATATAAATACATGTTTATGATGGCAGTAGGTATGCTGCTGGCTCTCCTAAATAAGCAGTGACAGTAAAGCTAACACAAAAATGTAATAAAACTATCCCAAAACCTAAATGGCTGCCCTACACCAAACATGCCCCACATAAGTGGCTGTGCAGGGGGGCCAGTGTGGGCCTCTGCCCGCTAATACGTACAGGGTGGTCCAGATCCAATTATGCCATTTTCATTACGCTATAACTTAAGTTTATTACAAATAGAATTCACAACTAAATGGAGGACAAGTGGGACATTACATGGAAAATCAGTGAATTAATTCAATGTAAGTCCATTTTCGTTTATTACAAGATATTTTGAACAATTCTTTTGTCTTGCATTGTTTTCCTGCATTGCATTAAGAGTTGCATAATTAGATCTGGACCACCCTATACAATGACAAGAGTGCTGAAAACAAAAAAAGAAATAGTGAAATAGAGTACAAAGTCTATGTGGACAGAAATGGCAAAAACAAAAAAAATGGAAGAAACTTCGGGAAAGGCAGTTGAAAGAGAGACAGCGGGTGTCAAAAGGAAGGGGGTCGATACAATACAATACACAGAACAGAACAAATCCTCAATACAGTAAACAAATAAACACAATGTTTCAGAGTGCAAG
>NC_053154.1:26531118-26552073 GCF_016835505.1 Polypterus senegalus
TGTGACATTATGTTTCACTCCATCCGACTCCACCAGGTTGCAACTCAGACTGTCCAGGAGCTTAGTGATGCCCTGGTCCAGATCTGGGAGGAGATCCCCCAGGAAACCATCCGTCGTCTCATTAGGACGTTGTCAGGCATGCATACAAGCACGTGGGGTCATACAAACTACTAAGTACGATTTTGAGTTGCTGCAATGAAATTTCGGCAAAATGGACTCACCTGCCTGCCACATCATTTTTTCACTTTGATTTTCAGGGTGTCTTTGAATTCAGTTCTCTGTAGGTTGATAATTGTCACTTCCATCAAATGATGTGCCATCTTTTCATTCCTAACACATTACCATATCAGTCCATATCAGTAGAGATATCCAGCAGGATTTTTTTCCCATTGATATCTGTTGTGTTTTCAAAGTGTTCCTTTAAATTTTTTGAGCAATTTTATATAAATATTGTGGAATATGGCTGGCCAGTCATCCCGGCCAATACCCCCAGACAGCCAAGGAGCCCTCCCTGCAGCATGGAGGTGCCCCGAATGTCAGCAGGGAATTATGGACATTGGAGTTTTTATCCACAGGCCTGCTGGATACCACAGGGGCCCCTAGAGGATGCTGCAGGGAGGCCCAAGGACTGTTACGTGCTCTTTAACCTGGAAGTACGTCTTAGTCACAGTGACAGGGGAAATGACGTACTTCTGTGATAAAGAAGAGGACTTTTGATCTGACCCGGAAGTGCTAGGAAGTCACGTGGACTGAGGGATCAGAAGCACTTCCGGGTCACGGACTATAAAGGACTCTGGGAGATTCCAGACAAGTGAGCTGAGCTGGATGGCAGGGTGGCAACACATCTGAGAGAGTGGAGGATTATTGTTTTTTAGTATTGTATTTGTTTGAGTAGTGTGGAGAGGAGGGTGTTTTCTGCACATTATTATAATAATAAAGTCATAGTTCTAGAGAGAAAATGTGATTTTATTTCAAGAGCACTACACTGATCACTGCCAAATACCTGATTTTTAAAAATCTCATATCAAAAAAGAGTAGCACTCAAAGAGGAACATGCTGTTATTAGAGGTAAAATATTTCAATGCACAGTTACGGTCAATAATATTTTACCCAAGCTAATCAAAATGATTTACCTTATATGCATAGTTTGATTTGTAAACAAGAGTTTATATGTGAGAACTCAAAAAACAAAGCAAAAACCAAAACAAAAAGACATTCATTAAGAGCCTTAGCCATTTTGCTAATATTTGCATACATTTATAAAGATGTTACAGAAACAGATATTGTGGGAATCCTTGGATTCTTTTAGCCAAGTCAGGAAGAAGCAGAAATAGAACGCCAAGTCCTTGAAGCACTAAATTCTTAACATAATATATAATGCAACTGTACATTTGTTTGCAAAAATCATGTTTTGCATCTTAGGGTTACAGGGCCAGTGTTTGCAGGTCCACCTGACATCCCAGCAAGTCATTTCCAGCTTGTAGGCACAATTTAGGATTTAAGCCTGAAAAAAAATTAACAATAATACTTTTCTTAAAATATGAATAAGATGCATAACTTCTAAAATGTAATAAGTTCATTAAGAAAGAAACTGAATAACATCCTGTTAATATATTATACTTCTTCTTGTTGTGTAAACTTACACTTTGATTTTACAGCATGCAAGATCTTGTTTTATCAGCGTCAAAGTGAAATTCACTTCCAAAGCTGACAATAAGATAAAAACCCATCAGTGGTAACACTTATCTGCATGGAGTTTGCATGTTCTTTCAGTATGTGTGTGTGTTTTCTCTCATTACGCTCCATCTCCTGTCAAGGTAGGACTGACTGGTGATGACAAAACGCCTTCAGTGTGAGATCTTGGTGTGTGCTTGACTGTGTCTAGTGAAGCATGTCCGTCATTCTTGCTGTGCACTTGATGATGTAAGTTTCAGACCCCTGCTATCATGCATTGTAATGAGTGGGTTCATAAAACAGAATCTTGAGATAGGTGGTGAATGGAAGGTTGTTCAAGCAATACATTGTTTAAAAAAACTACATGGGTGGATGTAATAAGAAAACATAGCTGAACCACAACACATGTCAAACACTTACAAAATAAAAAGGTTATGAAACTGGACAAATGTGAAGGTTGCCACAGAAAGGTAGCTTCAGGATTACTGTGAATAGCCATGTCCCAGGACGTGCTCCACTTTTAAGCAAAAATGAATAAACTGTTTGCATAGTGTAATACATTCAGTTTAGCTTGTTCAAGACATCATTTTGAAAACACACTACATAACTGCCAACAAAGTAAAGATCGTATACAGGTTTTCATCTCTCTCTGAAAATGGATGAAACCCTTGTGTATAATTATGGTCACAAGTTATTACAACACTACTATTATTTAATTGAATTGTACAGAAAATAGTACAGTATTTGCAATTTGGTGAAACTTCTATTAAGCAGATCATACTTGTCTGTGCTTTAATCCAGAAAACTGCTTTTAGAGCCACAAATTCCCACTCATCCTTTTGATGTGAATTAAAACCGTGCAGCCAAAGCAGTGCCAGAAATGTTGCCCAAACCGACTTGTCCTTTATCTAGAAAATGAAAAAAAAAAGATTCATTAATTCATTTTCTTTCCATCCCAGCTACTTAGTGCCCATCTCGGCCACACTGGACACGAGCAGTCAACTCAACTGTGACCAGTACACCAATTTATTGAACAGCACACACTTTCTAAGACAGAGCCAACAGATCCCCATCTTGCCATGAGACCCACTGCGTTGAATCCTTTAAGACGAAGGCCTTGAAAAAAACAAACCAATAAATAACTACCTAAGAACATTCGCTCTATGTTATGTAGAATACCCAGGGCTACCCATTCTTTTGGTCTGGAACCCCAGCAGATTTCATTTTATTTCTCCAGCTTAACTGGAGTGTTTTTATTTTTTTTTTTCTGCCCATCCTGGCCACCTGACTTTATCACCAGTCTTGCATTTTAGAGACTTAAAAAACAAATTCTTTATTTTTAAGGGCTATACTTCTATTAATTATATATCTAATATAACTGTGCATTACTTATTTTTGTATACTAGTTATTCATTATTATTCTTACCTAATTTTAAGTTCTTTCTTCTTTACTTGTAATGATGTCTTTGACATCTTGTAAAACACTTTAAGTTATACCCTTTGAATGAAAAGGTGCTATGGAAATAAATGTTGTTGTTTATTTCTGTCCATCATCCTAAATTGCACATCATGGTATGTTGGAGAAAACAACAGTATAACACAAAAGCACAGAGTGACCATATAAAACTAAGAACAATGTGCCTTTGCATGGATTCAAATTCAGAAC
This sequence comes from Polypterus senegalus, assembly GCF_016835505.1. Classification (NCBI taxonomy): domain Eukaryota; kingdom Metazoa; phylum Chordata; class Cladistia; order Polypteriformes; family Polypteridae; genus Polypterus; species Polypterus senegalus. Next base: position 26,534,459 of record NC_053154.1, read on the forward strand.
CTTAGAGTTGTTATGGTGCAGTGGTTAGTGTTTCTACAAAAAATCACCTAAAAATGAAATGGCCACTGAGAATGAATGCTTTATTATTATTTTACACTAGTGTCTGAAATATTTTCATATGTTTTATGCATTCATTAAATAATATGCTGTTTATGGTCCTATGAGCATTTCTTTAAATGATTGTAAATATCTGTAATTAACAGAGTTTAAGAGAGTTTAGTTTTACTGCTCCTTCACTGTAACCAGAGATGAAACCCCTGGAAGCAAATACAATGAACTGGACTGAGGAAAGTACACACCTGTACTTTTATATTGTGAAGCTTGTTGATTCTAATCATTCTGATGCACATTTTATGTTCTTCTCATTTGTGCGAGACTCTCAGGGAGTGCCACCTGCCCTACGTTAATAGACATAAGGCTGAATAAACTCTGGGTAGGAAGCTAGTCCAAAAACGTCTATACTTATTCAGAAAACAACACTTATTAACATTGGTGTATGTCAAAGGCAACAGCACTAAGGATCTCTCATGGATTTTCAAAACCCTCTCTTTAAATTTAAAAGCCACAACAGCATTATCACTCTTTGAGGAAACAAGGGAAAGTCAACTCATACCCTTGGATCCTCAATAACTTCTAAAGAAGCAGAGAGTAGAACATGCTGTTTGGCTGCATCATGATCTGTTATGGCAACTGTACTGTATAAAATCAAACGTATTTATGTAAAATGTCTCAGTTCATCACTAGGGCCATACATTTACCAATACTGGATATTTCTGAGGAAAAAGTGCCCAAGTAAAGTAATCTTCAAGAACTTAAACAAAACACAGCTATTGACCATTCCTTATTGGTCATTGAGTAAGAGATACTGAAATATAATACCAGCAAACTGTTAACCCATGTTCATTAAAGCTGGCATCACACTACAGCGTTCTTCCAGTGATTTTTAGATGCCTTTACTTACATAGTCTTAGTGAGTCATGGAGAGCTTGCAGTGCACATCTATGATTGACCATCATGTAGTGTAACATTCCCAGCAAAAAAGTCAAATTGGTCTGCAGTGAACTCAAGATAAAGATCAGACAGATGTTATCTTAGGTAGTAGAGGTGAGACGCTTCTAGGGTTGGGGAAGACCAAGCAAATGGAAGAGAGGCTCGCCTGTCCAAAGTCTCATGTTTTGTGTCACATCACAACAGAGTGGAAAAAAAACAAAAGATGGGCAGAGGCTGCGGCTGACCTCAGTATACCAGGACGGTACCTTATACGGTCACTGGCAATGTCAAGCCACATGTTGTCTGACTGTCAGAATGCTGCAAATTTTCGACACTTTGTACATCTGAATCCATATTGAGAATTCAAGAGGAAATCATGTAATGTATCATTTGCAGCATTTTCTAGTTATGAAATCTGATATCTTCAAGGCAGTAACATTGAGCAACTGCAGACATTAAAAGTGACAACTCAAAGGCACGAAGTGTGATACCAGCCTAAGCTGTTAAACCTTTTTACATACATTTATTTAACCCGGAGTTTGACTAAAAGCATTGCACTGACAATCTGTTTGCTCTACTCATTCAACTTACACTTATGCATTTCTGCACTACATTACTTTGGCCTTTAACTGTAAATATTTTCAAATGCTAACCATTCTACAATTAAATTACTTTTATTATTTTTGTGATATACTGTACATTATGTCTACTATTGACATATATTTTTTTAACTAGCTGAAATATCCAGTGTTGCCCGGGAGGAAAATAAAGTGTTTTTTTTAATTTAATTGTTTGAGAAAAACAATTAAAAAAAAAGAACTTTAAAGATAAAATTAAACTAACAAACAATAAAGACTCACTAATGTCCTTGTCTTGCGGTCTTGTATGTATGTTATCATCCAGTTGACGCTCAGAACCAGCCAACTCTATTTCATTGGAAAAGCAACAGGGGCATGGTGGTGCTTAAACATAACGAATGCTGGCAGTCATCAGCTATATACTGTACTAACTGTGTAAGCCCGTGCTGTTAAAAGCACAGGATCCTAAAAAGTATTGAAAGCGTCAGAACTACTCTGGGCATCTCTCTGCTATAAGGATTCATGTTGCCGACGTGCTTGCATTGTTTGTGCATTAGCAGCTAAGCGACTGTCTTTCTTAGGAGGTTTCCTTTTGCCAGTGTGCTGGCATCGCTTGCGTATCCTCGGAGCTGGAGCCCTCATCCCGACTCTACGTCTCACTTCTGCACCGAACAGACAGACACACACACACACACTTGCACACGTAGAACTATATTTTATTTCAAAAGCAACAGTGGCGCAGTGCTGCTCAAACATAAAGAATGCTGGCAGTCACCTCCAGTTCACCCTCTGGTGGTCGTTCTGAGCGTCAACTGGATGATAACATGCATACAAGACCATAAGAGCACCCTACACCTTACCCAGAAGGGGGTGATTTCACCCTACAGTATTTTTAGTCGACCTTTGAGAGACATGTGTACCGAGTTTCATGAAAATCGCTCCAGCCATTCAGACATACATACATATACACATTGACTTATTCTTATTTCATTTACCAAACATTTTATAACGCAGTTGCTCACATTTTAGTCTTTTGCGGGAAGATTTAAATTTGGACCAAAACTGTTCAAAGGGTATAAATACATTATCAATACAGAGATCTGTAACTGTCACAGTAAGCAGTGACTTTTAAATACTGTAAAATATGAAATAAGTTATTATCATGTATAAGGGCAACAAATAAGAGTTTCTCTGCTCTAAAATGCATCTCACTTTGGCTCTGTATGTTTAATACATGGTAACCACTTTTTTAATGGTAAATTAACGGGAATTAGTGTTGAATTTGCAGCAGACATCTGTCACTGAGCTGTATTAGAAACAGGTTGAAAGAAGGTCAGCTCAATTCTGTTAGACAGCAGTCATCCTCTTGTTCCTAAATTTTAGCTATTGCAATCAAGCTGCAGATTTAGGTTAACAAGATAAAGATCAAGAGATTTAGGAACTCTTATTCCTAGGGCTATAAGCATTTGAATTCTGCTACTTGTATGGATGCTGCTGAATTATGAATTATTATTACTGCAATACTGTTAAAAGCAATTATTCAATCTTGAGTGTGTGTACTAGCGTTTTGAAATAATGACGTGCGTGTGCGAGAGAGGCAGAGACAGATTCAATCTCATTCAAGTGGTTACTGGAATATAAAATGAACACTTTAGCAAAGGTATAACGAAACAAGTATTCAAGAATAAAACTGAATAACAAACATTTCAAGAGACAACAAGATACTAAAAAGACATTGTTATACTACATTTTTCTTCATGTCACTATATCTGGACAATACTGTTATGAGTTTTATTCACATGTGCATGTTAAATTTGGCACACAGGGGCTCAGCAGTTAGAATTGCTAGCCAAGCATTGGATTAGATAGCTAAAGACAACTGGAGGCTTGTATAGTCAGCTTAAAAACAGGATAGTGTAATTCTGTCCTCTGTCAGCACAAAATCTTTTTTCCTTATTGTGAGAATGAGAACCTGCATGTATAGCACTATTATATATAAGTTCGAAAAACCTCCCAGCGTGGGGACGAGAAATGGCAGCCTGTGTTGATCCAGATTCCCACCTGGATAAAAAGTCTGTCCATTTGCCTCCCGTCTGTAAACGCGTTGACCGTCAGTAAATGTAAGCTAAAAGATATTTTTTCTCATGTGATTCTTGTACCGCCGTAATCACGATGGGAGGGAAATTACTTTTTCTGGTATATTACGATATTGTTTAGTTACTTAATATGCCGCAATTTCAAAAGAACACATTTCCAAGAGAGCTCATGCCTCTTCAGGAAACAGACATGATTCCCCAGTGTTTGTGTGTCTGGTTCTACCCCTTCCGCTATATGTTTTTCTGGTTGCAAAACTTTACACTGGCTGTTACAGACTGAAATCAAAGGCTTCTTCTTTTTGGGCATATACACCATCAACATGACACTGTCAGGTCTAAACACTAGCATGTCGAATTACTCGCATTCTGAAGTGACTTTAGCTGCAGGTGGAAGTCCCATTTTACTTATGGTGCCAAGCAGAGTTGCGTTGCGTTACAGCAGTGTATTAGCCAGTGAAAGCGCTGTGAAGAAGCTGTGTGTTGCTACGGTCCTGCCTTTATCTAGTCCAGGGGTCCTCAATCACGGTCCTGGAGGGCCGCAGTGGTTGCAGGTTTTCCTTCCAACTGATTTCCTAATTAAAACTCAGTCCTTGCTGATAATGAAACTTAGTATTTAATTGTATGCTTTGTTAGTGCTTTCATTCATCCAAGACAAATTGTAACAGCACTGTAGAGTTTCTCTACCTGGGAGCATTATCCATGTGTTTTGTGGACTAGAATAGAATTAAACTTAATGCTCCATCCAATTCCCCTCTCATTTATTTTTATATATATATATATTTTTTTTTTTTTTTTTAAAAACACAGACACTTAATGGCACATATGCACAGGTTTAAAAGGAAGCACATTGGCTGGAGAGCTGCTGGTTTATTGGTTATCTGCATTTTATTATTAACTAATGTCTGATTAACAAAACAGTCAACAATTAAAATTTTGACAGCTGCTAAAACTAAAATTGGCAATTAAGGGTTCTGAATTGTAACAGGCAAGATAACTAATATTATGCCCAAAAATGTAACAACAACAACAACATTTATTTATATAGCACATTTTCATACAAAAAAAAAATGTGGCTCAAAGTGCTTTACATACAGTGCATCCAGAAAGTATTCACAGCACATCATTTTTTCCACATTTTGTTATCTTACAGCCTTATTACAAAATGGATTAAATTAATTTTTATCCTCAGAATTCTACACACAACACCCCATAATGACAACATGAAAAAGGTTTACATGTCAGACCGCAAACCAAGCATGAAGTCAAAGGAATTGTCTGTAGACCTCAGAGACAGGATTATCTCGAGGCACAAATCTGGGGAAGGTTACAGAAAAATTTCTGCTGCTTTGAAGGTCCCAGTGAGCACAGTGGCCTCCATCATCCGTAAGTGGAAGAAGTTCTAAACCACCAGGACTCTTCCTAGAGCTGGCCGGCCATCTAAACTGAGCGATCGGGGGAGAAGGGCCTTAGTCAGGGAGGTGACCAAGAACCCAATGGTCACTCTGTCAGAGCTCCAGAGGTCCTCTGTGGAGATAGGAGAACCTTCCAGAAGGACAACCATCTCTGCAGCAATCCACCAATCAGGCCTGTATGGTAGAGTGGCCAGATGGAAGCCACTCCTTAGTAAAAGGCACATGGCAGCCCACCTGGAGTTTGCCAAAAGGCAGCTGAAGGACTCTCAGACCATGAGAAACAAAATTCTCTGGTCTGATGAGACAAAGATTGAACTCTTTGGTGTGAATGCCAGGCGTCACGTTTGGAGGAAACCAGGCACCGCTCATCACCAGGCCAATACCATCCCTACAGTGAAGCATGGTGGTGGCAGCATCATGCTGTGGGGATGTTTTTCAGCGGCAGGAACTGGGAGACTAGTCAGGATAAAGGGAAAGATGACTGCAGCAATGTACAGAGACATCCTGGATGAAAACCTGCTCCAAAGCGCTCTTGACCTCAGACTGGGGTGACGGCTCATCTTTCAGCAGGACAACGACCCTAAGCACACAGCCAAGATATCAAAGGAGTGGCTTCAGGACAACTATGTGAATGTCCTTGAGTGGCCCAGCCAGAGCCCAGACTTGAATCCGATTGAACATCTCTGGAGAGATCTTAAAATGGCTGTGCACCGACGCTTCCCATCCAACCTGATGGAGCTTGAGAGGTGCTGCAAAGAGGAATAGGCAAAACTGGCCAAGGATAGGTGTGCCAAGCTTGTGGCATCATATTCAAAAAGACTTGAGGCTGTAATTGCTGCCAAAGGTGCATCGACAAAGTATTGAGCAAAGGCTGTGAATACTTATGTACATGTGATTTCTCAGTTTGTTTATTTTTAATAAATTTGCAAAAACCGTAAACTTTTTTCACGTTGTGTGTAGAATTCTGAGAAAAAAAAATGAATTTAATCTATTTTTTAATAAGGCTGTAACATAACAAAATGTGGAAAAAGTGATGCGCTGTGAATACTTTCCGGATGCACTGTAATGAATAGAAAAATAAAAGACACAGTAAGAAAATAAAATAAGTCGACATTAATTAACACAGAATAAGAGTAAGGTCCAATGGCCAGAGTGGACAGAAAAAACAAAAAAAAAAAAACTCCAGACGGCTGGAGAAAAAAATAAAATCTGTAGGGATTCCAGACCATGAGACCGCCCAGTCCCCTCTGGGCATTCTACCTAACATAAATGAAACAGTCCTCTTTGTATTTAGGGTTCTCGCAGAAGGACTTGGTGATGATGGTCATGTAGACTTCTGGCTTTTAGTCCATCAATGTTGGAGCACAATGATGCTTTGAGTAGGTGCTGGTGGTGGCACTTTACTGTACTGCTTTAGTAGTAAATAAATGGGCTCTAATTAAAAAATTGGTTGAAGTGGAAACGTGCAGCCACTTCGGCCCTCCAGAACTGTAATTGAGGACCTCTGATCTACAATGTAATTAAATTTGTCTTTGATGAATGAATGTGCTAAAATGCCATATAGTTAAACACCAAGTTTCAATTTCACGAAAAGACTCAGGTCTAATTGAGAAACTGGCTGGAATGAAAACTTATAGCCACTGCGGCCCTCCAGGACCGTATTTGTGGACCCATAGTCTACAGTAGTCTGACAGCGGTCAGGGGACATCGTATCTTTGATTGCCGGTACTACAAACATTTCTGAGCAGGGATCAGCTACAGTGCTGCTCTTGTGAAAAGAATGGAGATAAATGCCATCCACTCAAAGAGGGAGAGGCAAGTTTGTTGTACCACGTAAATGTCACTGACAGAATAAAACTGAATAATAAAAAAAACAAGAGCTAACTTTTATAAGTAGGCAAAATTTACACAGGGTGTTGAGTTTTTAACTCATTGACAGCCACATGTAAATCAAATGTTTTTTTTTCCTTTGGTTTTATTCTTGATTAAAAGTACACATGATTATTTGATATTTGGACTAAAGTCTTCACACATTACACACTTCATGTCATTATTAGTATAACATGGAAAAAGTTTCTGCTTTAAATATGTGTTCAGAATGAAATGCATGTATTCCAAAAAATTATATACTGTGTCAGGGATGCCAGGGGACATGACCCGGCCGGATCACCCTGGATCACGTGGGGGTCACCTTCCTGGTTGCTTTGGGGGCCACGGGTATAGGGCATGGAAGCTCCACCCTGTAGGGGCCCGTGGTACCCGCAGGAGGCGCCCCAATGCCTTGGGACCTGTTACCCCAGCACTTCCGCCACACCAGGAAGTGCTGGGGGGAAGATTTAGGATGGCGCCCAGAGAGCTGCCGGGAGGACAGCCGGCACTTCCGCCACGCTGGGGCGGGGATAGAGGAGGAATGCCGGGAACACCTGGGGCTCATCCGGGGACTGTATAAAAGGGGCCGTCTCCCTTCATTCGAGGCTGGAGTCGGGAGGAGGAAGGACGAAGCTCAGGAGAGCTGTGGAGGCGGCCCGAAGAAAGGCATTGTGGCCAGGACTGTGACTTTGGGGTTTGTGTACTATTTTGGACTGGGTCTTAGTGACATTAACTTTGTAAAATATTGTAAATAAACGTGTCTGTGGGTGACATGAACGTGTCTGCCTGTCTGTGTCCGGGTCAACTTCCACAACTGTATTACTTACCATATACAACTCTAGATAGATAGATAGATAGATAGATAGATAGATAGATAGATAGATAGATAGATAGATAGATAGATAGATAGATAGATACTTTATTAATCCCAAGGGGAAATTCACAGGAACCCCACACACAGATATGGAACCTTGGCTTGAACTGGGAGAACTTTTTGTCCTCGAGCTAAGCTCCGTCAAGGCGGGGGGATGGGACAGCAGGCTGCTTGTTCTGACCGATACGTTTACAAGACAAAAGACGCTGATGGAGGGGTGAGAAGGTGGGCCGGGATTATGAGTTTTTTCGTAGGCTTCGGGAATTCTAGCTTTAAAAGAAAAAGCTCAATTACAAAATGCACTCTGAACTCATTTGAGGTTGTAGCAAAGAGGAGAATTAAAACAAAACTGAGTGCCAATATGAACATTGCTGCACATACGCTCACTTACACTATTATTCAACATAAATGTGTCGAGACACACTACTGGGGTCCTTTATACCAACAGCGATAACACCTGCATAATGCTACACTGTGAAGTGATAGCAAAGTCAAATGTTATTCTTAGGTTTTAATTTTCTTGCTTTATAGTCAATCTGGTGTGTGTTCAGATCATACTGTGTTTGTTTAATTAATTAATTAATTTGCTTGCTTATTTATGCATTTATTTATTTAAAGAGCGTCTGCAAGAAGGAAATTTTGTCCTGGGGACAAATAAAGCTCTCTCTATCTGCCTTATATTTCAGTCTTTCCTGTTGCAAACAAATTTCCTTCTGGGCTAATAAAAATCCGCCTAACCTAACGGTTTTGGAAAATGATGCTACTTCAAAAGTATTAATTAAAAAAAAAACAATTGTTTGTTCACTTATGTCCACTTTCTCCAATATTGCATTTAGTTTAAATCTAAGACGATTCATTATGCAAATTTTACAAAAACAGAGGATATTAAAAAGGGACAAATACTTTTTCACAAAATTATGTGGTTTTTGTAATTGTAATGAGTTTATCGAATGAAAAAATTAAAATAACTGGGGAATGGAACTGATCAAACAAAGGGTCAACAAATAGTGTTTTAAACAGGCCAAAGTTCAAAACCTAAAGGAGGAGAAATTGAGGGTTCAGTTCCAAAATAGTGACAAAACTGAAAGCAAGGCAGTCCTGGCTGCTCAAAATAATTAAAAAAAAAACAAAAAAACATCATAAGTAAGTTAACCTTCTGACAATACCTGTGTAGAAAAAAAAAAATCCATAAACTTGGATGCCAGGTCTGCCATTTAAAATACTAATCGTGCTATAATGTCAGCATGCCCACAAGCAACCAAAAATGAATATGTGTAACAAAAACCTTACAGTGTTCTCTCAGGAAATAGAACTCTTATATTTTTATTGTAAGAATGCGACAAAAAACTACATTTTTCTGTTTTGCACACTTACCTCTACTGGCATTTTCTGCAGCACTTCCTTTTCTGTCTTACTAAATAAAGTCATCAATCCTTTCTCTAGATTCCAAGACCCATCAGCATTTTGAAGGGAAACCAGATTTAACAAGGGGTCAGTTCTCTCTTTTTTCTTTTCAACAGATTCTAAAACAGGAAAGAAGCAGATTTTTTTTCATTTTTAACTATAAATGTATTGCTTACATTTTTGCAGCGTGTATGCATTTGTTAGACAACCTTCATTCTGTATATTTATTTTAATCTTAGTTGAATTCTGTATTTCTTAAAATAATATCAAGAAAATGTAACAATCTTTCATACTTTTAAAAATTACAATACCAAACATTACCAAACTGACAGAAATTCAACATTATCTAGAACTGTGCAATGTCTTAAAAGTTCACATCATCATTTCAAAACATCAACGATGTTCAATACCATCAAGATTGGTGAGATGCTTGTGGATTATAAATATTTAGCTGTTCTACCCATATACCACGTAAAGCATCAACATGGGGTTATGGATAAATGGTGTGCAGGCATTTTAGTTTGGGACGCTGGAGTTAGTTCTGTTGTCCTACAGATTGTTGCAAATCAGAGTATGTACCGGTATTCAGTAATGTTCTGATGATGATTCAAAGGTGACTCATTCTAAGTTCATTTAAAATTGGTACAAATCACGATGCCAAATCGGCACAAAACTTTAAAATTAAATCTGCCTCATAAAATGAATTTGAATAAATGTCTACCAGCAGAAAACTAAAAAGTTGCTAATTACTTTTACTCATTCAAATACAAACTGCTCAGTTGTTGACTTTCTATCATCTTCTGAACAAAAAGGAGACTTGGCATACTTTATAGAAAAAAAAAGTGACTTCATGGTTTCAATGTGGCTTGGCTATAGCCATATTTTGCCTTTTCTTACAAGTGCAAGCGACAAGCCACAAAAAGCTGAGTGCTGACTGGTATTGCAAGCATGTGATATACAACGTGCATGCAGAAGGATAATGGATCTGGGCCTTTTCTCTGCTTTGATATATAATGTAATCAGTTTATTTTAGATTTATTAACTTCAGTACACAGTATAATTACATTCCTATTAGCCTAACCTTCCAATTCTTGACAGGGTTGGGGGACTCTCCCTTGGAGGTTGGTGCAAGTGTCTGACACTATATGACAACAAAGGGAGGGAGGACTTCCATGAAGCGCTTTAAGTACCAGCCTACTTCAAGCACTGCCTGCATGACCAAACAAGCACCACCACTTTCCTTGTCCAGTGCCCGAATCTCATTGCATTTGTTTTGCAAAATATAACACAGCAAACCTGTCCATTATTTTAGGGATAGTAAGCTACCTGTAACAGCGCTGTAAAGAGTGAGAAATCAAGGGCACTGAGAGCTTGTTAGCATGGCAGCAGCAAACACCGATACTCTTCCCATTACAGATATACTAGCTAAAGTCAGTTATGTTACATACTTACTGATGTGAACAGGAGTGAATGAAGTTTTCACAAAGGGATCTGTTGACATAAAAAAAAAAAAGTGATGGCTGCAGTTTAGCGCTTTGAGGAAATTCCTGTAAATATCTGGAGCAATCAATTATGTTTACTACATTAACGATGCTCCCAGCCACTCGGGAATGGATGATATCATTGACTATCAACTAACTTAAACAAAATATTTTGGAAAAATTCTTTAAACACAGTAGCAACATTTATTATTTCCTTACATTGCAGATCACCAATGTTAGAATTACAATATGACTGAAATATCACTGTAGGTTGGGGTGGACATGGAGGGGACATCGTACGTCTGGGCATTGCACAAGCCATCATCACTGGTGCTCCTGAACAAAATCCTACATTAAAAAAAAAAAGTATACTACTACTACTGCCACTACAGTCTACTTTAAATGTAATTGTAACTTCATAATAGATCACTCTTTTATTAAAGAACGTATCAGAAAGAAAGAAAGTACCAGTATTCCTCAATTAACAGCAGGTAAATATTCATCCATCTATTGATTGGTATTGTCTTACAAGGATACACAAAACCTAGGTCTACATGAACATCAAGAAGCATAAAGAAGGAACCAACCTTGGATGGGATACCAGTCCTTTGTATGGCACATTCACTCATTTAAGGACCAATTTAGAGTCATAAAGTAAAATGGCATGCACATCTTTGAAATATAAACTTAAGGTAACTTGGTGTTACCTTATGTGAGATAAAGTCTTACATTTGTAGCAGGACCAAAACCTAAAACGGATATAAAATGTTTTGCATATTAAATACGTACAGTACATGTTTCAATATTTTAGAATTTGGGTTCAATATTCTGGAAGCTACATGCATAATTGTTCTGACACTAGGAAAAGAGTTCCCAAGCACAGCTAGTGGGTTTTTTTTTTCATTTTAAACAGTCGTTCTGGAGAAAAGTGCAGACATTTAATTTGGAGGACACCTATAAAAACCTTTTGTGGCTTGTGATGAAATGCCACACTGCTTTTGAAGGGCTTGGGGATACTTGCCCTCCAGAGCTAGAGGCATTCAAATCGAGATATGGCAAGTCTAATCTCTACCTGCAAAAATGAATACCAGTAAATCAAAGCTTCCCGATTGGGGTGGGGTGCGAGCAACTGTTGCTGGGGCTGCCAGAATCCATCGATGAAGAAAAATGAAAAACATTATTTGTACAAAATCTTAATTTTTTTATCCATTCCTAAATAATTAAATGGGCAGGCTATTTCGTATCAGTGCAATATGCTGCTTGTTAAAACGGATGACTTCCGCTCTTACACACACTTAGTGGGTATTATGAACTATCATATGAACTTATATTTTTTCATACTTCTTCTCAAACCAAGGGGGTGCAAAATCAGCCTCGTCTGTCACAGGGGGTGCGAGGGTAAAATGAATTGGGAAGCACTGCAGTAAATAGATGTGTATTGCTCTTAAGCTTTTTGTGAAGAACTGCACAAAATGAAGAACTTTTAAATGAACTGTACAGTTACTCTTTCACTCACTTTTTTGTGTTCTTCAAACTTGAGTATATTGTTTTTCCTTGCATTGTGTATTGTTTTGGCAATTTTGTTTTTTGGCACATTACCTTTACAGAAAATAAAACCTTTTTTTTCTTGTAAAACCACATTCATGAGATTTATAAACCATAACTAAAATAACATTTACATGTGTACTGTTTATGCAATGAGTGAATTTGTTAATGCATTTATCTTTCTTACACACTTTTCATCAGTATCACAAGAGGCTATATAATGCTTTATATGTGAAAACAAAAAAAGTAATGAGCAATTACAATTTAATTTTCTTTAAATGTAATTTTACCCTTAATTCTTCTTAATAGGTTTCACCCTCACCTCCTTGATCATTCCTTTACTAAAATATTGAACCTCTTGGGATTGTTTTTATAGTTTCTTTAACAATACTCCCTAAATGCCTTTAAGTTTTATAATTCATCCACCTATTTTCTTAAACAGCTTATTAATTCCCATTCTTCTTATGTGCTTAAACCCTACAGTTAAGGTTGGCATTGTTTGTCTTGTAAATATTACAGAGCTGTTTTGAGGCTACTTCCAGTCTCAATAGAGTGTGAAACAGTCACTGTGCACCATTTAAGGGCTTTAAAATAAATATATTGTTTTTCAAGTAACAAAACTGATTTATATTATACGTAAGTGCTTTCCAAAACATAAAGGCATTTAAAAACGACTTAATTCTGAAAAAAGTGAGAGGGGTCTTTAACAAATTATTGGTGTATGCGTCATAGCATCACAGCTGCCAAAACAAGGAGCTCTGATTTGCATTATAACTGTAATATAGAATTTATTATTAAAAGAGCATTTTTGGAGAATTCGTTCCACGGTGTACGTTAATATAAAATTTGTGGTTATTCAAAGGGCGATCAGTTCATTAAGTCACGTATACAGTAAACAGCACAGACAATAGTGAAGCTATGGAGGTTTGCTATCAGTCAATAATATATATAATTTTTTCAGAATTTAAAAGCAGTCAGTGTACATTTTTATACACAGCTACCACTTTCTAAAGTGAGGTATTTCAACACATTCTTGGTCTTGTAAGGCAGTGTAACCAATTCTGTTTTCAAATATATGTAAGAAGCGGATATTAAAGTTTGTAAACAAAACTCTCCAAAAAAAGAAAAAAAATATATATGCATTAAAATGCATAGGATTACAGATCATACTTATGAGAAAACACAATCCTGGAGTTTCTATCTAATATAAAGAATAAGACTTTAATCCACTTTTTTTTTTTTTTTTGGTGGTGGGACCCGACTTGTTTTATGTTTGATTTTCACTTCTTTGTCTCTAGACACCTAAAAATCAAAAATGGTTTAAGACCAGATCCTTTTTATTTCTGAGGCTGATAAGATCAGACTGCATGGAGAGAGGAGCCTTAATTGCAGCCATTTATTTATTTGCTTCCATTTGGTATTTGTTCTGTTTTAATTCAGAATATATTTTGAAAAAAGTTTTGTATAGACAAAAACAGAGAAAAGTTACATTGAAAGCAATAGTTTGAAGAAGTAGTGATATGTAGTGATTCATGTGCTTTTTAAAATCAGCATTGTATCTATTATCTATTGGTCACTTTCAGAATTTTATATGTCTGTTGTGAGAAATATACATTAAATGAGTTATGGCCAACAAGATGCCATTCTGTAACTACAACAACAATAACAACAACATTTATTTATATAGCACATTTTCATACAAACAGTAGCTCAAAGTGCTTTACATAATAAAGAATAGAAAAAATAAAAGACACAATAAGAAAACAAAATAAGTCAACATTAATTAACATCGAATAAGAGTAAGGTTCAATGGCCGGGGTGGGACAGAAAAAACAAAAAAACTCCAGACGGCTGGAGAAAAAATAAAATCTGTAGGGAACTGCCATGCTTTTGAAAAGAGGAGTACATCCTACACAAGCTGGTATGTTTCTTTCAAAATTTTGCAATTTTCTTTAAGTCATTTATATTCTCAGGTAATCTCTTAGGTGAAAATATGTTAAAATTAAAAAACAAAGTTTGTCAAGTTTTCTCAATATGCTCTACTGTATATTAGAGACAGGATGCTCTGGTACACTTTTAGTGTGTTTTTAGTTTTTAGCCCCATGTCCACTGTTCTCCAATATCAAAATCGTTAGTAAGTTCCCAAAGTCATTATACAAGTTATTATACATCCATAACTAGATTTTCCAATTAACATGACATGCTCTGAAGGTATCTTTATTTAATTTATTTCCCTATAATTCAGTCATGCTATATTTTTGCCCCATAATACCATTTTTTTTAAACTCTTCTTGCTCATTTCTAGAAGTGTTAACAATTTAGAATCTGGACTTGATATTACTGGCACTGAAAAAAACATTTTTTGTAATGTGGCATAAAAAGTTTTGCCATTAAAGTCTGCTATGAACAGTAATTTGCGATACATTAACCCATTTACTGTGGCTGTTTTTATTCTTAAGATGTTTCTCCCTAGAGGATTTTTTTTAAAACAACTAAACTTCTCTTCTTAAGGCTACTTCACTTTTGTCAAATTATCTCCTAACTGGTTTCCTTGTTTTTCAAAATATAGCAAATCAATTATTTTTTTTATACTTGATATTGGTGCTTTGGTTCTAACAAAATTTATTCTCTCTACACGCAGGTTATTTGTTTTTACTTCATCGGCCACTCCATTCAACATTCTTAGAAATCGCCTTAGTCAAGGGGTGGGCCTCTCTGGCAGTGTCTTAAATTGGTTTGAATCCTACCTGGCAGGGAGAAAATTCTTTGTGAGTTGTGGTAATCAAATCTCAAAGACACATGATATCCGATATGGTGTTCCACAAGGCTCTATCCTGGGTCCGCTGTTATTCTCAATCTACATGCTTCCGTTAGGTCAGATTATCTCAGGGCACAACGTGAGTTACCACAGCTATGCTGATGACACACAGCTGTACTTATCAATAGCGCCTGACGACACTGACTCTCTCGATTCACTAACACAATGTCTTACTGGTATTTCTGAATGGATGAATAGTAATTTTCACAAGCTAAATAAAGAGAAAACTGAAATTTTAGTGATTGGCAATTATTGGATTCAATGAAGTTATTAGAAATAAACTTGATGCATTAGGATTAAAAGTCAAGAAGGAGGTAAAGAACTTAGGGGTAACTGTTGACTGTAACCTGAATTTTAAATCGCACATTAACTAGACCACTAGGACAGCATTTTTTCACTTAAGAAACATAGCAAAAGTTAGACCTCTTATATCATTGAAAGATGCTGAGAAAATAGTTCATGCTTTTGTTTTTAGTCCACTAGATTACTGTAACGCACTCCTCTCAGGACTGCCCAAAAAAGACATAAATCGTTTGCAATGAGTGTAGAATGCAGCTGCTAGAATCCTAACTAGGAAAACAAAATCCGAGCACATTTCTCCAGTTTTGATGTCACAACACTGGTTACCTGTGTCATTCAGGATTGACTTTAAAATACTGCTTATGGTTTACAAAGCCTTAAATAATCTCGCCCCATATTATATATTGGAATGTCTGACACCTTATATTCCAAATCGTAACCTCAGATCCTCAAATGAGTGTCTGCTTAGAATTCCAAGAGCAAAACTTAAAAGAACTGGTGAGGCGGCCTTCTGCTGTTATGCACCTAAAATCTGGAATAGCCTGCCAATAGGAATTCGCCAGGCTAATACAGTAGAGCACTTTAAAAAACTGCTGAAAACACATTACTTTAACATGACTTTCTCATAACTTAACCTTAATTTAATCCTGATACTCTGTATATTCAATTCATTATAATAACTATTCATGATGGCTCTAAAATCCTTACTCTCTCTTCTGTTTGTTTTCCCGTTTCTCTGTGGTGGCGACTCACGCCACCACCACCTAATCTAAGCACCATGATGTTCCTACATTGATGGATTAAAAGCCAGAGGTCTACATGACCACCATCATCAAGTACTTCCATGAGAACCCTAAATACAAAGAGGACTGTTTCATTTATGTTAGGTAGAATGCCGAGAGGGGACTGGGTGGTCTCGTGGCCTGGACCCCCTGCAGATTTTATTTTTTCTCTCCAGCCATCTGGAGTATTTTTTGTTTTTGTTTTTTTCTGTCCTCCCTGGCCATCAGACCTTACTCTTATTCTATGTTAAATAGTGTTGTCTTATTCTAATTCTTACTTTGTGTTTTATTTCTCTTTTCTTCAGCATGTAAAGCACTTTGATCTACATTATTTTTTATGAAAATGTGCATTGTAAATAAAACTTGTTGTTGTTGCCTTCATGTTGGTTTAACTGTACTGACTCCAAAAGGTACCAAAGGAAAGAGCAAAGCTTCATCCCACCACTTCACATTGAAACTGGCGAAACAGAAAACACTTTTAACAAAGTCAAACTGCTTTTAAAATGCTAAAGCATACATGACTGGAAATTCACCAAAAACTATACTTTTGCATTTAATATGAAAAGATGATTATGAAGCAAATGTCTTACGCAAACATAATTAGGACATTTGGCTTTACTGTCTAATTACAGTTGGAGAGCAATACATGTTTACTTACAGTACATAACTAATTTTCTGATGCACAAATAAACACCAATGTTGCACTAAAAGCAAGACAACACAGAGATGTTTTTCACTGTTCCATAAAAGGTGATGGTCACTTCCGACTGTACACAGAGTCATCATTTTCTTTAAGTACTTCAGTTCATCCCAAAATGTGAAAGACGTGCATGTTAGTTTAATGAATGACTTTACTCTGCTTAGTTTAGGTGAGAGTGTGTGTGCACAAGCATGTCCTTCAATAGTCTGCTGCTCTATCCTTGACTGACTGCTTCCATGTGCTGGAATAGATAATCGTTATCCACTCAATTCCCTTTACTTTTGTATAGCACATTTCTCTGAGTAGAGGCTCTGAGCTCACATGGAAATTTAAAACTACAGTTCATCAAGATAAATATGCCATGAATCATTTACACATGTTAAATACACAATAAGAAATAGAACAGACCTTATCCATGATTCTGTTATGTAGAAAGCAAGTTCAGAAAATGAACAGATGAATGCAGTAACGCCATGTCAAGGAAGGTTTTGCTCAAGTAATTACTTCATAAAAACATAGTGACGTATACAAAGCTACTGAAATATTTGGATGTACTGTATATTGTATACTGTACCTTTACATAAATGAAAATGTAAAAAAAATAAAAAAAAATTTAAAAAAAAGTAGTGACCAATACTTACCACCCCCTTGCATAAAACCAGCGAATGGAATACGTCGCTTGACCATAGGGCCCTGAACAGCCTCATTTTTTTCTTTGTTGATTGCAATGAATGCTGTGTGAGTTGAGATAACTCTGGCCTCTGTG
>NC_053154.1:26552573-26567573 GCF_016835505.1 Polypterus senegalus
TATGACGTTTTCCTCTTCCAAGAATCTCTTGATCATCCTTTGTTTTGAACCCCAACCAGCTGGGGGACTTTGTAATAAGCTGGTGAGTGGGTAGACCAAATTTGATTTGTACCACAACCATCTCTCATTTTTTTCCAACTGAATGAAAAAGCGCTGATAACCTTATTACAAACACCAATGGTTCGGTCAATCCTTTGCTTTACACCATTCTCTGTATAGAAAAAGAAAAGAATAATCTATCAGTACTGTGACACTGACTACAGTCACACACTGTATAGCATAGCCTAATTTGTCTTAACATTTAAAAATGTTTTACGCTTTAACATTTCATTTGTACATACAAAGAACTCACTTTTAAAATGACACATACATATACATGCGGACATGCACGGTGTGTGCACACTGTGTGTCTGCGGTATGACGTATGTCTGCATGTTTTTATTGTGGTCCCGGCCGGGCTCCCAGGAGGGGCGTGAGGAGGGCTTGTGCCTCCTCCAGACCGTAAGGGCGTCCGTCCTGGTTCTGTTGGGAGCCACGGGTCGAGGGCATGGAAGCCCTACCCTGTAGGGGCCCGTGGCCACCGCCAGGCGGCGCCCGATGCCGGTTTACCCGTGTGGTCTTTGGCCGGGGATGGAGCCCGGCCGGGACGCCTTGGAGGACCAGAGGAGGGCGTGTGCCTCCTCCAGACCGAGTGGGGGCATCTGTCCTGGTTATGCAGGGGGCCTTGGGTAGGGGGCTTAGAAGCCCAGCACTGTAGGGACCCGTGGCCACCGCCAGGCGGCGCCCCAGTGCCTGTTTATCCCGGGAGCCCGGCACTTCCGCCACACCAGGAAGTGCCGGGGGGAAGACGACCGGGGAGACACGGACGGCTTCCGAGTGCGCAGCCGGCACTTCCGCCACACAGGGGTGTGGCCACTGCTAAGTGCCGGGAAGCAGCTGGAACCCGTCCGGGTTTCCATAAAAGGGGCCGCCTCCCTCCAGTCGGTGGTGGAAGTCGGGAGGCAGAAAGACTGAACTGGAGAGAGAGGACGGGAGGCGGCCAGGAAGGCAAAAGGACTGTGTGGCCTGGACTTGGGGAATCGGTGCTGAAGGCACTGGGGTTTCGTGAGTGCTCGTGACTTTTATATGTATGTAAATAGTGTAAATAAACAGTGTGTGGGTGCAAAAATGTTGTCCGTCTGTCTGTGCCGAGGCCAGCGTTCACATTATATATGAGCTTGAAGTTAAGTATGCAAAATTAAATAAAATGATATTTTAAACAGATCACTTACTATTCAGCTGCTACTGCTAAAATGTGGTGGGATGGGACTAGTTTAATTGTTACAGCTTTGTCTAATGAGTTAAAAGGAAAAAAAAAACCTTCCTAAAGCATTTTAGATAAATAAACGTTTTAAATTAATTTGATTTAATCAATACTTTGTCATTTAGATAACTCACCTATGGCTTTGTGCAGTATGTGCCCAAAGCATTGAAGTTGGGTCCGATCGTACACTCTAAGAGCTTTAATCATGTTAGTGCCGCTGTGTGTAGTCATACACATGTGTCAGTCTTCACTGAGGTTCCAGGAGGCCAATGAATCTTTCAGCTCCTAGGAGGTTATTTTGCTGGTTTAGTCACTGGGAAAGTAAGAGGTTTGGAGACAGAAACTTTGCAGGGCCCAATTGTTGGACACAAAATGTACTGTCAAACTCATGTATGGCTGTTTGGGTTTGGCTGGGCCATTGGTCTAATTTAGTGGAATAAAACATCACATTATCCAGGAGCTGTGCAGTTTTTTTCATGTGTACTGTTATATAGCTGAGGCAAGGGCACTTCGGCAAAATACTTTTGGCTTGGTAGTCCATATCGGGGTTTTATTTATCATCTGAATGCACCCTTTTTTTCCACTGTATATATGGGCACCAAATCTTTAGTAATATGAAACACTAGCCAACCCACGGCGTAGCATACGCCGCATAATTATCAATGTGAACAGTCAAGGTGGCTCACAGCTGCATGTGGACTGTAGCACAGACCAAAGCTAGTGAGGATGTGTTTGGTGACGTGTTGGGGGTGGGCACATGTGCAAGCAGTGCGCATGCCTCGAGAGCAAGGGTGGACGCGGGAGGAGAGTGAGAGTTGGTGGGCGGGGCTCTGTCTTGCGTTCCCAATGATGCGGGAGGAGGGTTAGAGTGGCCGGTCAGGATTCTGTTGTGCTTACCCAATGGTCGGTCGACTTGGTCGACTATATATACAGTGGAAAATCGGTTTACAACCAGAGTTTTGGAACAAATTGTGGTCGTGAATTGAAGTAATTTCCCCCATAGGATTGTATGTAAATAAAATGAATCCATTCCTCACTGTACAAGCTGTATGTAAATATACTGTATATTTTTTTAAGTTTTTAAGCACAAATATAGTTAATTATACCATAGAATGCACAGTGTAATAGAAAACTAAATGTAAAAACATTGAATAACACAGAAAACCTTGAACAACAGAGAAAACTAACACTGCAAGAGTTTGCGTTTTAGCGCAATGAACAGCTCGCTAAAAACACTTTTTTTAATGAGTTTTAAGCACAGGGAAAAAAATTAACATTTGAAAAATCCGTAATTTAATAAACAACCAAGAAAAGTAACATTGCAACAATGCACGCGCGCGCCTGTATGTGTGTGTGTTTGTCTCTCTCGTGCACCTGTGTGTGTCTCTCGTGCGCCTGTGTGTGTCTCTCGTGCGCCTGTGTGTGTCTCTCGTGCGCCTGTGTGTCTCTCTGCGCGCCTGTGTGTGTCTCAGCGCCTGTATGTCTCTCTCCTGTGTGTGTGTGTGTGTGTCTCTCTCAGCACCTGTGTGTGTGTCTCTCTCGCGCACCTGTGTGTGTGTGTCTCTCATGTGGACTGTAGCACAGACGAAAGCGACTGAGGCTGTGTTTGATGAGTTGTTGCGTGCTGGCACATGAGCAGGCAGTGCACATGCCTCGAGAGCGACGGTGGACGCAGGAGGAAGGTTACAGTTGGCAGCCAGTGCTTTATCGTGCATATCCCATGACGTGGGAGGAGGGTTAGAGTTGGCGGGCGGGGCTCTCTGTCTTGCTTGCGCTCACTGTCTTGCGTGCCCTTAGTGAATTAAATATATATAGATTACCATATTTGTAATTTCTTTCTGCCAGGGTCCATTCTTATCATAAGGAGTGCAATGTGAAAAAGACACCACTATTGATTGTTACCTGCTTTTTAGCAGGTCTTTGGCGGCTGCCACCAACTTGTTTGTCTCGCAGAGCTGCACACTTCTCTACACTGCTTGGCTGTGTGCCTCTGTATGAGATGCTGAAATAAGTTTGTTGTGCTTCTATGTTTAGTGGCCACAAACTTCAGAGAAACTTTACAGTGGACAATTGGTTTGTTCTGTGTCGGACCTCCATCCATCCATCCATTATCCAACCCGCTATATCCTAACTACAGGGTAACAGGGGGTCTGCTAGAGCCAATCCCAGCCAACGCAGGGCGCCAGCCCACCACAGTCTGTTGGACTTTGTATAACCAAACCATGTCCAAATGACTGATGAGATGCTACCAGTTTTCAAGACAAGCCCTTCACTCGATAAATGAGATGCCATTTTTCTACTGTGTGTTGGTGTTGGAGGCAGCAGACACTCCAGCATGTTGTCATTTATGGAACCTATTCATATATCTTTTTCCTATTGCAGGTAGTGGAGCCAATTCCGGAACAATTAGCCCAAGGTTAAGAACAATCCTTGGGAGGGATGCCAGCCCTGTAGAGAATTTACACAGGCCCTGAAGTAAAATAAAAACATATGCAATAGCTCTAGCTATTGAGTTTATTGGAGTCCCACAAACCAATTATATACTGTTCTAATGCACAACGAGTCACTGTTGCTGAGGATATGGTTAAAAAAAAAAAAAAGCTTGGAACAATGTGTTTGAAAGAGTAAACTGACTAATATTCAATGATACCAATCAATCCATAAAATCTTGGGGGTGGACATTTGAAACTCATTGTAGATCCTGGCACTGTTAGACAGTAATGACAGCTCTGCCCTACCAGAGAAGATGGCATTAAAAAAGCTCTGTGAATGCAGATGGCAAGAGGGATGGAGGGGTTGGAGTGTGCAAAAACAAAACTAAAGCCTTGTTTATACTTCACATAAGAGGCCCACATACAGACTGCAACACAAAGTGCATGCAATGTCAGAGACAAAATCACATTGATGCTTGGGGTTTCTTGTTTGATTGACATGTTGATATTTTCCTAGTCAGTAGGCAGCATTGTGTGGTCATTGCCACATAACTAGCAATTTTACAGCAGAGGAAGTGAGACTCTGCTGATGGAAGAAAAGTTGGGCTTGTTACTGACATTAAGAGGTAAAAAAGGAAGAAGATGGAGTGTGTCAGACCCATTAATAAAAGTGGCGAAAAAAGGAGAAAGTGTAATATTCTTGTGAGTAGTGTTATATACTGATAAACAGATTCACATGATATATTTTGTGCATGCCTATCTTGCACTTTGATAACCTATTATGTCATATTCAGCCCTTCGTTCAACATTCTGGTAGCCATGTAACCAACCTCTGTTCAAAATCTACTACTTACTCTGTGTTTGCATTGCTGCATAGTTAGAAAACATTCTGTGTGCACAAGTGGGCATGTCGACGCGTATGATGCCATTTTTACTGTGTGGCCCTTTTGACCCGCATGGGCACATCAAGTATAAACCTGGCTCTGGAGAGCAATTAGAATGCATCTCCTAGCTGCTAGGGTCCATCGACCCTGAAGAATAGCTGCTGGTGAGGAGCCAGGGGAAAGTGAGTCATATCAGGGTTGCCTCTGAACCCATTTGATTGGAGTGAGGCATAGCCAGGTAAAAGGGTGATGCATCTGGGAGCACATATCGCAGATGAACATCTGGGCCCCATGAGGGAAACAGCTACTGAAGAAACCTTTAAGTCCTCTTTAGAGCGTGAAGTGGTTAATTCCAATCCTCCGTCTCTCTCGCACTCTTTTGTCATTACAATATTTTCTCTCACTGAAATACTGTACATGCTTGCATTATCAATCCAGTGGCATCTGTGAATATCTTAGTGAAAGAATATAAGCGATTATAAATGTGACTTTTTTGTTATTTTGTTATTATCACCTGGTTATCTACAGAACAAAGACAGCAGTTGAGGTTGTGGACTTTGGCCGGCCAGTCATCCCGACCAATATCCCCAGGCCGCCAGGTGGAGCCCTCCCTGCAGCATGGAGGTTCCCCCGAATGCCAGAAGGGAATTATGGACATTGGAGTTTTCATCCACAGATCTGCTGGATGCCACAGGGGCCCCTAGAGGACGCTGCAGCGAGGCCCAAGGACGGTTACATGCCCTATAACCCGGAAGTACGTCTTAGTCACAGCGACAGGGGAAATGACGTACTTCTGGGATGAAGATGAGGACTTTTGATCTGACCCGGAAGTGCAAGGTAGTCACGTGGACTGAGGGATCGGAAGCACTTCCGGGTCATGAACTATATAAAGGACTGTGGGGAGATCCCAGAGTTGAGCTGAGCTGGGTGGCAGGGTGGCAACGTGTCTGGGAATGGAGGATTTATTGATTATTGTATTGTGTATTGGTTAATGAGTATTGTGGAGAGGAGGGTGCTTTGTGCACTTATTTGCTTTAGTAAAGTCAACTTTTGGACTTTTATCTGGTGTCTGGCGTATGATCCGATGGTTCAAGGGGATGACAGCGCCCCCTAGCTGTCACAAGATCTGGGAATCAGCACTCAGTGTTAATAACGGTGTTTGTCAATGACTTTCTGAATTGAATCCATGCCCCTGCCCCCAAGCTGTGGAATAAGATGAGTGGCAGAATAAAGTACACAGCCAGTCTCCTTTTAAAACGGAGTTTCACAGCAATGTTTGGTTTGGTGTTTGTTTCCTTCCTAAAACAACATGAATATGGTGTTTGTCATTATGCATGTAATTCCAAGATACAGATCAATATTCTATATCATTCATGGCTGGCAAAATTGGATGTTATCAATAAGTTTTAGGGTATTTTTTAAAAATGTAACTGCAGTACACTTTACCTCCAATATAAAAGGAAAGAGCAGGCTAGGTATTTTTTTTTAATTTATAAAATATGCTTCACTTTAGAATGCAGTTTCATTTGGCAATTTAATATGTACCTCGATTGTGAAGAAATAACTTTGACTTAAAAAGTACCAAACATCCTTTATGGGAAGGTGCCTGATAATAAGCAAATTAATAAAATCAGATTTCTGTGATGTTTTTGCTTAGAATGACATATAAGAATTAAGAAAAGGCCATCTTAATGTAGTCATTCATCTTTATACATAGCAGAAATCTCTAGAATTGGTCTTCTTAATCTGTTTTACCCCAGTGTTGACCTACTTGAAATACTCCATGAAAGTTAGTGGTTATTTTGCAGTTAGACTTTGTAGTAGTAGACAAAAGGGTTGCTTCTATATGACATGGAGGTTCATAGAAACCTTTAACTAATTTTATGGGTATACACTTTTCAATTACTCAGTTGTCAGCTTTCATAGAGACTCGTATTAAAACTTGTACAGCTTATTGAATATGTAGGTCTGCTAAGAGTCTTTAGTATTTACATGGAGAATTTCCCAAGGATGTGAACTCTGACTGCACCTTGTTCAATCCTTAATAGTTGGTGAAAGTCAGTCGGGCTTGTCATCATGACATCACCCTAGTGGTAAGTATCAATAGTGAGAAAACCTGTCAAATTAAAGAAAACTGCAATCCTAAAAGTGTTTGTTGGAGGGCCTCCAAATATGATTTAAGGGTATTAGCAAGTTGAAATGGCAGAATCTGCTGTTTGGACGGAAGCTAGGGCTTACATTCTGCTTGTCTTGGGACAGTGATTTTAAGGAAGCCTCAAAGAACCTCTGACAAAAAACATTTGTGGCAGCTTTAGAAGGACAGGCAGAAAGTCAACCAGGATATTCACCTCAAACTTGTGGGGAAACTTGTGATGTGAACAAGTTGTATTGTCTGGAGTTAAATGGAAGACTTTGAGGAATTCCTAAAGCTGGAGGATGTACCCTCTTTAGAAGAAGTAGCGGCTGAAGCATCTGTTGGAGTTGCTGTTCTTTCTGTGGCTGTTGTCACGGCCGTGTTTTAAAAGCTTTATAATAAAATGCCTGTGGGTCATAATAGAATTAGTAGAAAATTCTGAGAGCACTGATTATTGTAGGGGATTTCTTCTTTACCTTGCATCTTTATTATTACATGAATGTGGTATAAATATCCCGAGACTGTCAGACTGGTTGTCATTTTTGAAAATGGAAATGAGTGTTATTCACAGTAAACACTGATGGTAGCTTTTTTATTTTTATTTTTGTAGTGTGTTCTGTCCTCTCTATTTCTTCCTTTGTCACTGTTTCTCTATCTTCTATTCTCTCTGTTGAAATCTTATTTTTATTTTTCCTCTTGACTATTCTTGTCACCCGTTAACCTCTTCAGCAGATGCTCTATTACAGTCAAAACAGGCTCTGGCCTCTTGCTGGAAATTTCTAGATTTTATCTCTGCCAATCACTGGACGTCCTCTTTCTATATTCTGACTCTTATTGAGGCGTCTACACAGATTACTAGGTTGTCCATCTCTAGTTTTGATCAATGATTATCTCTTATCCAGTTGGCAATAGTGCTAGCATTGTCAACATGTAGAGAATACTCTGAAATTTGTACTTGTATATCCAACCAACTTGTAACACGTTGCCATTCTTTGATGCTGTCTTGAACAATAATAACTTAAAACACATAACTTCAATTAATTTAGCACAGAGTACACAACCAAGTAAAGTCATCTGAAATAATTGCTTTTTTGAATGTTTCTAGTTCTAGGGATTGTAGCTGTCTAATGCTGTATGTTAGGGAGTTTCAAAGTTTGGGAGCAGAATGACAAGAGGCATTGGATTCAAACATTTTATTCCTATATATGTGTAAGTGGGTGGCCAATAATGTCTTTAGTAGTGCAAGATCCTCATCTGATTCATAGTTTTTGCCTTTTTCCTCTTTACTCTATTTTCTAGAGTCAGCTGCCTAATAATCATCCTTCCTGACAGCGTCATCTGTTTTTTGTTTTTTTTTTGTTTGTTCCAATTAAAAAGTTGATCACAGAAAATGGCAATGAGAATGCAGTCTGGTTACTAAGGAGTCTTGTCTTTTTTCCTTTCTTGTTAGTTATTTTTTTAACTGATTGTCAAGTCTTGACTGAGGCTTGAAGAGTGTTTGATGTGTTTAGCTGAGAGTTGCAGCTGTGCTTTTAGCAGATAGTCTTGTCATTTGCCTTTCCCAGAAAGATTTGCCAGTTATTTACTGGCAATGAAGAACTAGGTGTCAGTTGTTTAGACATTTAAGCACCATGGGGTGGTGTTAGGCGATAGTCCATTATGAGGGCTTAAATACAGATCAGTCCAGTACTGGGGTGTTTTATTTGATAAGTGATGTGAAAGCTGGATTATTGGGCAGAGCTGTTCTATTTACTATTAAATATTATCCTTCCCTACCTATGGTTCAGATCATTAACCTCAGGAAGTTACTGAAAGAATTAAACTACAAGTACAAGCAAAAGAAAGTTAAGTACCAGCCTAGCAGTTCTGGACTTAATGTGTGTTACTGGAACTAAAGTTATCTACTACTACTCCTGATCTCAAAAGAGACATTTGAAGAGGTTTGAATATTTAGTGAGGATGCCACCTAATAGGTGACCCAGATTTTTCTGGATTGAACATCACTTTAGAATTCAGAAAAATTCCGTGGAAAAACTGCCTGGTCTGACCTACTTAGCTTTTACACAACTACTAACACTACTGTAGCAAAGGATATTAACAGTGACTAAATAAAACTTAAAAAAATCCTCCAAAAAAGAATTATTCATATATGTGTGCTCCTTGTATCCTTTCCTATTGATAATTTAAATAACTTTTAATAAGACTCTCTTAAACCTCCTGTTATGCTTTAACTCTTGTCAACTTAAAAAGTATATATGTATATATCACATATAATACATACATACATCCATCGATCCATCCATTATCCAACCTGTTGAATCTGAACACAAGGTCACTCCAACCTGTTGAGTCTGTCCCCGCGGTCACAGGGTGCAAGGCAGGAAATAAACCCCGGGCAGGGCACACACACCAAGCACACACTAGTGACTATTTGGGATCACCAATGCACCTAACCTGCAAGTCTTTGGACTGTGGGAGGAAACTGGAACACCCGGATGAAACCCACACAGACACAGGGAGGACATGCAAACTCCATGCAGGGAGGACCCAGGAAGCGATCCGAGGTCTCCTAACTGCGAGGCAGCAGGTTTACCACTGTGCCACCGTGCCACCCATAGTACATACAGTCATAACATATTTCTAATTCTTAGTAAATTTTAATTAGTAGTACTATCAGGTCAGAAACAACAGTTAAAAAAAAAATATTATCAAAAGTAGTGGTATTGAGAATAACAGCTGTGATTCATAAGTCATTCTGTGCACATGAAGTGCAGAGTGGTTATGTGTGTGTCTATTCTCTTTACAGATGTACTGCTTATATTTCACAGTATTGTGACTTATTGTCAAATCAGTGTGGACAGATCTGACAAATTTTCCGCCTGGTAAATGAACAAATGTTAGAGCGAGGCTTTGAATCCCCACTAGCAATGTCCCTCACACTAGATACAGCCACCAGTGATCTTCAAAGATATGGTCTTCTCTTCATCAGAGGCATCAACAGGGCTTCACCAAGGCTCTCCAAAAAATCCTTTCTTGATTAAGTTTTCTATTAGTCCAATCCATGTTTATTTAATGCCATATGCAGAAGGCATTGTAGGTACTCGCATCAATAATGTTGTGGAAACAAATACATGATCAGCATGCAGCTGGTAGGTTTATGTGGCTGTTACCGTGGCCATGATGTCATCGCCTCCCTTTGTCTATAGGTTTTTGTAAGTTTATTATATGGTCAGTATTGTTCCATGTACAGAGTACTGTAAAATTCTTACTTTTAGAAGACTTCTGCCTTCCTTACTTAAAAAATCTCAAAAATGCATTTTCCCTCTCCTGTGCATGATATTTTTAAACTTATGTGAGTCATACATAAAAAAAAATAAAGTAAATTTAAATGAACAGCCCACCACACTGCTGTTTTTCATGAAAAATATAGATGCATCAGAGGCATGTTGCATTGTAGTCCAGACCGCATGTGACTTTCTGTCTTCTGTCATGCTCGGTGTTTCATCTTTGTGTGGTGTACTCATCAATAGCAAATGTTTGTTTTTCTTGGGGAAAAGTTTTCTTTTAAGTTGTAAATTCTATGGAAAAGCATAATCAAGATCACTAAATAAATAAAGGTAAAATAATAAGCAAAATGTTTTTCTGCAAGCCTGAATTACAATCTTTCTGCAGTTTATGCAATTTACACTTAGTAGACAGTAGTTTGTTTTTATCTTTTATTTTATTTCTTTTATCTTTTTTATTTCTTATTTCATTTATGTATTTTTTAATTTTATTTCGTTTGCACTTCATCGTATAATCCTTTCCCATGGACACATTTCCAGAGAGAGTGTTGAGTACACACAGCAGACAATGGAGTCTGCAGTGGAAAAAGTGAAAACAATGGAAGCCAACTTTGGAGGAACTGAAATTTTGGCACCCCTTCGTGACATTTTTGGAAAAGCCTGCAAACCAGGATACCCAAGACAGGTGAGAAAAATCTGTCTTTGTTCAGAATGGAATGATTCAGATTTTACGACATTTTATCATTGAAATTAAAACAATAAGTTTTTCTAGCTTTAATTAATTGTAATGTTTTTTGTAGAAAGTTTAGTCGGAAATGTTCAAACACTAATAACTGGTTAACTAAATTTTCATTAAAAAAGTGACTATTATTGCATAGTAATTTTTCTAATGTCAAAAAGCGTATAATTTACATAGTGTAAATTACAATACAGTAATCCCTCGCTACTTCGCGGTTCACTTTTCGCAGATTCACAACTTCGTGGGTTTTTAAATATAGTAGTAGTATTTCCTAGTCTAAGAACAACAAAACAAGTTCGGTGACTAAGTGCGTTGTATCACGGGCTGTGATTGGTACATGGGAGGGAGACGACAAATCACAGCTTCCGGCTTTCTAATCGGGCCCGTGATTGGTGTTTTGACTGATGCCCAGATCCCACAGCATCTCCCCTTGTCTCTCTGTCGCGGCCATTTGGCTTCAAGCTTTCTCGCTGAGCGGTTTACTTTACACTGTACTGTGTGTGATTTTTTTGTGGTTTCTTTGTGTTGAACTTCGCTTCAATTTTCACCCCCTGCAATGGCTCCCAAACGTGCTCCTTCTTCCAAGGCTGGTGCTGAGCCTAAACGCCAACGAAGAATGATGACGATCGCTGAGAAGGTGAAACTTCTGGATATGTTGAAGGAAGGGAGAACGTTTGCGGCTGTGGCTGCAGACTGGCTAAGGATCTGCAAGAGCGGTCACAGGAATGGGACGACGATATGGTTCGATCGGGCCAATTTTGCAACAAGGTCGACGACGTCATGACTGCCTACAAGCTGTCTTCGACCGGAGAAAGAAGCAGCGGCAGCAACTGCTGATCACAATGTTTTTGCAGCCTCGCAAAAAAGAGCCAGTTACTACTACTACTATGGATACACCTTCTTAAACTGTGGAAATGGCACCGCCGTCTGAAGAGACGTAAAATACAGTCATCGGCTGCGCAGTAAAATTCATCATCACCTTCATCGTCATCATTTTTACTGCACAGCATATTCATCACCATCATCACGTCATATATAGGTACGTGTACTTCACTATACAGTAACTGTAAACTTATCTACCGATTTCATATTGCTTAACAGTTCTCCCTGTTATTAATAAAGTAAAGGGTGGGTTGTAAACAGTACATGGAGGGTTTAAAAACATCCAAATACACGTTAAATAATTAAATAAATATGGTGTCCCTACTTCGTGGAAATTCAGTTATTGCGGCCGGCCTTGGAACCTATCTCCCGCGATAAACGAGGGATTACTGTATACCAATGTCTGTATTAAAGTGTGTATATATATATGTGTGTGTGTATATATATATATATATATATATATATATATATATATATATATATATATATACAGTATGTATATATGTGTGTGTGTATGTATGTATGTATATGTGTGTATATATATATATATATATATATACACAGTACAGGCCAAAAGTTTGGACACACCTTTTCATTCAATGTGTTTTCTTTATTTTCATGACCATTTATATTACACAAAGGTGAAATAACTGAAAACATGTTTTATATTCTAGTTTCTTCAAAATAGCCACTCTTTGCTCTGATTACTTTTTTACTCTCTCTTGGCATTCGCTCGAACACCTGTGAAGTGAAAACCATTTCAGGTGACTACCTGTTGAAGATCATCGAGCGAATGCCAAGAGAGAGTAAAAAAGTAATCAGAGCAAAGAGTGGCTATTTTGAAGAAACTAGAATATAAAACATGTTTTCAGTTATTTCACCTTTTTTTGTTAAGTACATAACTCCACATGTGTTCATTCATAGTTTTGATGCCTTCAGTGAGAATTTACCAATGTAAATGGTCATGAAATTAAAGAAAACACAGTGAATAAGAAGGTGTGTCCAAACTTTTGGCCTGTACTGTATATGTGTGTATATGTGTATATATATATATATATATATATATATATATATATATATATATATATATATATATATATATATATATATATATATATACTAATAAAAAAGGCAAAGCCCTCACTCACTCACTCACTCACTGACTCATCACTAATTCTCCAACTTCCCGTGTGGGTGGAAGGCTGAAATTTGGCAGGTTCATTCCTTACAGCTTCCTTACAAAAGTTGGGCAGGTTTTATATCGAAATTCTACGCGTAATGGTCATAACTGGAAGCAGTTTTCTCCATTTACTGTAATGGAGATGAGCTTCAACGCCGTGGGGCGGAGTTTAGTGTGACATCATCACGCCTCCCACGTAATCACGCAGTACATAGAAAACCAGGAAGACCTCAAAAAGCGCTGAAGAAAACATGCATTATATAATTGAGAAGGCAGCGAAACAATAAGAAGCGGCGAGTGACATATACAACCATATTCATGAGTTCTGCTACTACGAAACAAAGCACGATGTAAACCTACACTTTAAATTAAGTTCATAGACAGGCTGCCGCTGGCGTTTGTAATTTAGTGCCTGCCCATATAAGGCCGTCCATCAGCGGCAATCCAATAGCAAACTCCACTAAATATTCACGGGTGAAGGACTGTGCTTATGCAGAGGAAGATGAGATGGTCAGGGTGGTGTTTGGCACAAACTCAGCGAAACTGTGAGAGAAAGTTTTAAGTGCCAGGACTAAGGTAACATTAAATACAGCCATGGACATAGCACGAGATGGCACCAGCACAGCTGGGAACCTTCGATGCATGTACACCGAGTGGCTCACGTGAACTGGCGCAGTGCACAGATAAAAGCAACAGTTCCAAAGAGCTGAACAAAACCAATTACACAATTGAAAAGGCAGCAAAAATATGAAGCGTCTGATACATACAAGCATATTCATAAATCCAGCTACTGTGGAAACAAAGCACACGTTGGAAAAAGTCAATGTCCCGCTAAAGGAAGACAGTGTAAAAAACCGTGCATGCAGTGTGTCAGGTCTCAGATAAAGAAGAAGACGAGCTGTTTATTGATGCAGTAAGAAACGAATCGATGAATGAAACCTGTCATCTTTACAACGATTGACAAACACGGAATGTAACTTGAACACAACACATCCTACAAATACGAACCTGATTGAAAGAAATAATGATAATCAAATCCTTGATGACAGCAACACTCAGTAACACTCACAAAACAAATACTGTATATTGACAGTCATGTTACGCTATTTTTAAAATGTTCCCTTTTCTTTTCTAGCTTTTTAACACACTACTTCTCGCTGCGATACGCGGTATATATATATATGTATATATATATATCCCGATCTACATACTCGAATAATGGATACTTTATTAGCCATCAATGATTGTTTTGGTAAAGCCATACTCAGTGTATTCATTAGATGAACGGTAAAAAGTAAAGCGAGGGAGGATGACTTATTGAGGCATGCAGGCTGTAGTGCGCGTCAACTCTATCTGAATTGCGCGATCACATTTGAAAAATATATCTTTTCAAGTTCTATTTAGTCCATATGTGTCAAACTCAAGGGCGGGCCACATCCGCCCGGCGTAATTATATCCGCCCGAGATCATTTTATATACTGTATTATTGTTATTAAAGCCCGGTATATGAAGCGCTGGTAACACAATAAACTACAGATCCCATAATGCAGCGCTTCAGCTGCCTTGCCGAACACTTACGCGTTAATCAAGTCTACCTTATGATGCTGCAAGTTATTGCGAAGCTAGCTCACACGATGCTGAAGAGAAAAGTTGATTCTGAAAATAGAGCCTTTAAAACCGATGGGAGGCTGAGTATATGTTTACTGAACCCGTGTGTCTCATTTGTGGAGCTAATGTGGCTGTAATTACAGAATTTAATCTAAGACGGCACTATGAGACAAAACATCAGGGTAACCTGAATGCAATGCAGAAGATACAGAAAGCAGCATAATTAAATAAGAATCTGACACTTCAGCGGACGTTTTACCCGTGCACAATCACAAAGTGATTTCAAGTGAAGCTGCTTTTATGGGAGACACAAATGCACCAGTGCACCTTGCCCCGCTTTCCCTGTTGCCAAGTAATGTTAAACCAAGTCGTCACTACGGTGTTCCCAAATCGCACTTTGCTGATAAACTGAGCGCACTGACTGAGTTTGCACGGCGCTTTGGTGACTTTGAAGAACAAAAAGTCCGTCTACATGCGGCTCGAACCTTGTGCATGTTTGGTAGCACATATCTGTGTGAGAAGCTCTTCTCAGTGATAAAGACTAACAAAACAGC